>NC_063174.1:26442982-26555482 GCF_023159225.1 Perognathus longimembris pacificus
TGTTTTTGCACAATATAGGGCTTTATTAAATTTATTAAATCTTAAAAGATTCAGTTGCAAGATCAGAAATATTGTTTTAGTAATTTTTAAACAATTTATTATTAAAATACTGCTGTCATTAGTAAACAACATATATACATATAATTCCTAATTTAAACTATTGTATGATTTATAATCAGTTTATAATCAATTTAGAGTATATTTGTTCATTTACTTGCCAATGAATCGACTCTGTTCATGGTTTATTTTATTTTTTCTTTAAAGGTTGCTTAGGGAAGATTGCAGAAAATAGGACTTTCTACCTTAAGTTAGCAAAACAAAATGAAGTAAAATGAAGTCTTTGCCTATCACATTTACAAATCCTAAAAATACCACACTTAATATTATTTATTTATTATATATTGATCCTGAATCTTGAGCTTAGGGGCTCACATTATTTCTCAGCTTTCTTGCTCATGCCTGATGTTCTGCCACTCAAGCTACATCTCTATTCATACACTCAAGGTAAAAACATATGTTTGGAAATTGTTTTGGATTCAGGATTGGGCATGTGACTCACATAAGAAATTGCTTTACTGTCCAGGAAAAGGCCCTGGGTTCATACTACAGAATAACAACAACAACAACAATAATAGTCCTAACAATAGAGAATTCAAACCAAATTATTATTATTATTAGCAACAATAATAATAATAAAATAGAGGGATAAGCCAAGACTCAAGTGGCATAGCAGTTGCCCAGCATGCATCAGGCCCTGGGTTCAATTTTCATTACTAAAAAGAAATGTTTTTCAATTATTCTGACTTGTCTAAACTCCAGCCAGGAATTAATATTGTGTGCAGTCTTTTTAATAGGCCATGATGAGTCTGATCTTACTAGCAATGCCAAGTGTGCTTATTGTTTATACATATATGACATATTAATAATTTTCCATAAGACACATTTGTAGGAAGATAGTGAAATAATTATATATGTAAGATCACATTGATTTCCAATTGTGTTTTCTTTATAGACAAAAATATGTCTGTGTAATTATAAGATAGCAAAGGTGTTAAAGTCAAGCCTTTGTTCCCTCATAATCACCATCAACACACTAAACTGTATTTTATTACATATTCCTCTTTTTTACCATCTCTTTTTCAGAAACAGAGCTTATCATAAGAGAGTAAACATAATACGGTTAAAAACACCTGGAAATTTAGTTTAAGGTGTCAGAGAAAAACCCCTAATAGTCAAATGTAATGAGTCTGGATTGTGAGTATTCCTCCAGTTTGAATCCTTTGCTTTAAAGCTATTATTTCACTTTACTGATAACCACTCTTCAGTTTAAAAAAATTACCATTACCATTCATTCAGGGTTTTTTTTTTTTTACAGGTTTTGAACAATTTTTTTAATCCCACAAGCTATTTCACCTCACACAATAGATGTGGTCTTAGCCAATAATGTTCATTGTTAACCACATCCAATGGCTTTTTTTTTAAAAAAAAAACAATTATATGGCATCCATTGTGTTCCATTTTCTTTCTGAGACAGTAATGGCTCTAAAGCACTCCAACCAGTAAGGTACACAAGGTATCACTTTCACAAAGCCATTCTAGCTGTCTCTAATTCAATTATTCAACTCAAAGACTTCCTCAATGCAGCAAAATTGTCCTGGTACTTCCCCGTTTCTGATGTTAACTTGAGCTGTTTGTGGTTGCTCAGATTGTAAAATGTTTCTTTATCTATTTTGCTTGTCCTTTAAAACCACTTTACTTGGGGCAAATGGAAGCCAGGGACATTGCTAAGGCCCTGAGTTCAAGCCCCAGGACTAGCAACAACAACAAAAACAAAAAACAAACAAACAAACAAAAAAAACACCACCTTACTTGTCAGGAAGAAATGGTTTCATACTGTTTTTATCCTTAAGAATCACCACAGACATAAGTTATAGGGAGTTGTCATCTGTATAATCATAAAGAAAAACATTTTGGGATTAAAAAAAATGTGTCATCCTCTTTTTCTGCTCCTGAAGAAAGCTATGAAGCTCCAAGGACGCTTCCAGGCCTCTGTTTCTTGCTTCCCTCCATCTCCTGGTTTCTAGGACAAAATCTTATTTGGGTCATTTGATTATTTACTTCTTATCTCCAGAGGGTAGGTAAGCTGGTTAAGATCTGAATTCCAAATACAATCAAAATACAATAAAGGTCAAAAACTGCAGAGAATTAAATGCCTCTACATTTTGTAGTGGTTCTTATGTTTGCCTTTGGAAGACCACCTGGCTTTATTTCACAATTTTCTGGGGGTTGGGGAGGGCAGGAACAATATTGGGTACGTTATCAGGTGAAAGTCACTATCACTATTAGCTTTTAGCTACTTGTTAATCTTGAGTCATTTCTTCATTTCTAAAATAAAAAATGGGAGGTAGAGCTGTTGTTTCTTTTCCTCTGTTTTTCTTCTTTCTCTCAGAATTTTTAGGTAAAGAAAACATGGATGCCCAAATTTCTCTAATAGATTTAATTCTCCAGGGATTGAAATGATGACTCAGTGGGCTGAAATAATCTTGCCCTTTTTCAGTTCAAGATGGATGGACATAACTCAATCTGGTCACCATATACCATCATTAAGGTTTTGGACAGGAGGACCCTGGCATTCCCACCATGAATGATCTGCTGTTCTCCTTCATTGAGCTAGCAAGCTACCAAACATACAACATGCATCTAAGTTAACATACAAGAGATGTCAGGCTTTGGCCTTTGAAATGTCACTGCTTAGGGACCCATTTAGTCTGTTTTCGGGTTTTCTGTGTACAGCTATCTTTTGTACCCACTTCCTAGAGCTAACCCACTTCTTTTCTTGCCTCCTGTTGCAGGCATATGTTAGGGGGTACCTTAAACATTCAGTAGAGCAGAGGTAAATATGTGGGTGAGAAAGCTGAGACTTTGGGAAGAGATTGGCAGCCTGTCTACTCATCATATTTTTAAGGTTTATCAATCCGACTGAGATATGCAAAACCATATCTGCAGCCAGGTCCCAAAGGCTCACATCTGGGATTTTAGCTACTCAAGAGGCTGAGATCTGGAGATTGTAGTTTGAAGCCAGTCTGGGTAAGAAAGTCTGTGTGACTCTTTCTATTTAACCACTAAAAAAACCAGAAGTTGAGCTGTGGCTCAAGTGGTAGAATGCTAGCTTTGACCAAGAAAGCTAAGGGACAGTGTACAGACCCTGAGTTCAAGCTCCAGTACCAGAAAAAAGAAAAGTCATGTCCAGAAGAATAATTTGCAGTTGGGAGGGGCACATTCTGTTACGACTGGGTCATCAGTGAAGATATCACCCTGCCCCTCCTTCAAAAAAGAGAGAAAGAATGATCATTTCAATTCAGCAAACCCAGTTTCTCTAAGCCTGATTTCCTCCCTCCCTCCCTCCCTCCCTCCCTCCCTCCCACCCTCTCTCTCCCTCTCCCTCTCTCCCTTTCTCCCCTTCCCTCTCCCCCTCCCTCTCTCTCCCCCTCCCCTCTCCCCCTCCCCTCTCTCCCTCTCCCCTCTCTCTCCTGGTCCTGGGGCTTGAACTCTGATCCTAGGCACTGCCCCCAAGCTCCTTTTTTGCTCAAGGCTAGCACTCTACCACTTGAGACACATCGATGCTAAGGGCCTTTTCTGTGATTAACTCGAGACTAAAGTCTCACTTGCCTTCCCTGCCTGGGCTGACTTTGAACCATGATCCTCAGATCTCAGTAGCTAGGATAACAGGCAGGAGCTACCAGCTCCAGGCTCTAGCTACATTTTCACAGCACAATTGAGTTTAAATAAATAAAGCATTTTAATACAGGTGTAGATATTATAGGTGAGACTATGAGGATGAATATAATGGAGACCACTATACTTGGTTATGTGTAACTATTAGAATACACCTCTCTCTCTCTCTCTTTCAAATAAAATACATTAAATAGTAGTGCCTTTCGACTTTTAATGAATACTTGGTACTGCTTAACTTTTCTCTGCTTGAATTTTTCTCATGAGACCCCCACAGGTGCGATTGTTTAAATATCTTTACCGTAAAGTGAGGAGAAGAAAATCATGCTATGTATATATCACCTTGGAAGGCAGCCCTCAAGAGCAGCCCACTGCGCATGCGGACTCTCCTCCCTGCACGCACCTGCAGAGGACCTCAGCTCTGCAGTGTCCGCAGCTCCTGGGCGCCTCTTGCCTTTGTTCCTTTCTTTGAGCATTTGACCTTCTTTCCCCACCGCCATTAAAATCATATTAAGTCATTCTAAAGTGCTTCCCATAAACACCAAATGAGAAGTACAACCGCGAGAACAATTATCTACCTGGGTGGAATAGGTTATTATTTTAATTTGTAATCGGAGTGATATTCTTTTGAAAGAAGAGAGTATTGGGGTGTACACCCTCCCACATGCCCCACTTACTCAACAAGGACTGTGGCACTCTCATCACCCCCCCCCCCCCCATAATAGGTAGCTTTAACCCCATTGCCTTGTTAATTATGATACCTGAGGGCAAATTCCTGTTTATTGGCTTTTATTTTTATTTGTATGTTTCAGTGCTGCGGACAGAACCCAGTGCCTCATCTATGCTAAGCAAGGCCTAGCCACTGAGCCAACCTCTCTAGCCCTCATGTACCACTGTGGTTCTTTCTTCCTTTTTTTTTTTTTGCCAGTCCTAGGCCTTGGACTCGGGGCCTGAGTGCTGTCCCTGGCTTTTTCTTGCTCAAGGCTAGCAATCTGCTACTTGAGCCACAGCGCCACTTCTGGCCGTTTTCTATTTATGTGGTGCTGGGGAATTGAACCCAGTGCTTCATGTATATGAGGCAAGCACTCTTGCCATATTCCCAGCCCACCACTGTGGTTCTTTTTATTTGCCATTGAAGACAAGTAGAAATCCAAGTTTAAACTCATTTTATAGTTTACAGGGGACACTATCCCAAGAGATCTTACTTCATTCCATAAAGAAAAATGTTTTGTTGTGGGTGATAGCTGAAAGTCAGACATCAAATTGTCAAATAATTATGGATATGTAATCAATCATCTTAACTTTATTTTTGTTTATTTATTTTTTGCTGCTACTGGGGCTTGAACTCAAATCCTGGGCACTATCCCTTAGTGTTTTGATGAAGACTAGTGTTCTACCACTGGAGCCACAGCTCTACTTCCAGTTTTTGGTGGTTAATTGGAGATAAGAGTCACATGGACTTTTCTGCTGGGGCTGGCTTCGAACAACTATCCTAAGATCTCAGCCTCATGAGTAGCTAGGATTACAGGTACAGCACCAGGCCATTTTTTTTTTTTTTTTGCCAGTCCTGGGGCTTGAACTCAGGGCACTGTCCCTGAGCTTCTTTTGCTCAAGGCTAACATTCTATCACTTGAGCCACAGAACCACTTCCAGCCTTTCCTGTTTATGTGATGCCGAGGAATGGAACCCAGGGCTTCATGCATGCTAAGTAAACACTCCACCACTGAGCTATATTTCCAGCCCAGCACCAGGCTATTTTAACTTTAAAGTGGGAGGGGCTGTCCACACAGTAAGGTACATCCCTATGTAATCATATTTCTCCTCTAGTTGGCTTCTAGTTGGCTTTCAGCTGAACAGTTTCTTCCTGGGTGAGGAGATGAAAGGCTTTCAGGTGTCTGGAAGATCTGGGAATACTCACTGCAATCCAGGTGCCAGTCAGGCACATGGTGCAGGATATCCTTGGGTTTGTATTTAGAAACAAATAGGAAATAGGAAATAGGAATGGTTGTTGGTGCTGGTAGCTCCCCAGGAAGGATTGTACAATGAGGCCATTGCAGGATCTTGTGCCTGAGATAGGATGAATTCTTTTCACTTGAACAAAAGATAGTGCCTGAAGAAAACCTTAACCCATGCACTCTAAGAGAGATGAAAGTCTGAAACACATGGATGAAAAAAATGTTTTAAACATGTGTGCTAGGAACCGAATTATGCATCTGCTGTTTTCAGTTCTGAGTATTTGCTCCAATTTGTGGGGATCTTTTCTTGTTTTAAAGATGTCCCATTTGCTAAATGCACCTCAATATCAATATGTAGAAGTCTCTGCTGGCATTCAGGTTATGTCTATGCAATGTTTAGAGCAAGATTTACTAGAGATTATTCAATAAAATTGATGCATTTAGTGACTTTTTTTTTCTCACCATGATTATTCTGGTGGCTATGTGAAAATAAAAGGAGATGTTTTAAACATAGTTACATACTAAACCATTCCAATTTTGGAGAAAAGCTCTTTTTTTTGTTAGAAGATAAATTAAAAAAAATCTTTTTTGGCTGAAATACGAGACAAGGAGTCTTAATTGAGAAAAATAATTTGGAATAATTTAAAGATTTTAAGAATATCTTTAGGCAGGTATTGTGGTACCTGCCTGTAATCCCAGCACTTGGAAAGCTGAAGCAGGAGAACTTCAAGTTTGAGGTCAGTTTAGGCTATTAGCAAGATTCTATCTTAAAGAAAAATTCTAAATTTCAATAAATTACAAACTTATAAACAACAAAATGAGCTAGGTTTTTATTGTTACTTCCTATCATTCCTGTCCATACACAAGAAACAAAGATGGTCTACTTTTCTATAGCAATTTGGCAAGTTGTAGGTATTCATTAGAAAAAAAAAAAAAAGAGCAAAAAACAAAAGGGAGATTGTCTTAGGCTTTTTAACCTTTTTTTTTCCTTCTCTTTTTTGCCAGTCCTTGGTTTTGAACTCAGGGCCTGGATCTTCCCCTGAGCCTCTCTATGCTCAAGGCTAGCACTCTACCACTTGAGCCACAGCACCACTTTTGGCTTTTTCTGTTTATGTGGTGCTGAGGAATCGAACCCAGGGCTTTGTACATGTAAGGCAAGCACTGTACCAGTAAGTCACATGCCCAGTCCCACTAAGCCACATTCCCAGTCCCTAACCTTTCAATTTTAATTTTCTTTTTGTGGGTCTAGCATTTGATCCTAGAGTTTTTAGCATTGTAGGCATGGCTTTGGAAATTTAATTGATAGAGTTTGGTGTGAAGTCACGGCTATAGCACTTGTCTGCTATATATGAGATCCTGGGTTTAATTCCCTGCAACACAAAAATGAAACTCAAAATGGATTGATAATTGATAATTTTTTAATCTCATAAAAACCCTTAAAATAATTAGTTCAAAAATCAGTGGCAGGGTAACTTCAGGGTAAACTGCAGAGTACTGCAGGAAAGCCCATGGTCATAAATGTACCCAGACAAGTAACAGTTCAATGAGGTTTATTTCTTACTCATGTTGATCAATAGCTCCCATCTGCCATTGGTTCAGACAGCCAGGCTGTCCAAGGCTCTGCAATCTTCAAGTAATCACTGACTTCTCTCCATCACAGCCATCAGGGAGGGAGAAAGAGTGTGGAGTGAGAAGAGGAGGATTCTGGGCCAACCTTGGTTCCATTTCCACTGGGCCAGGCATAATCACGTAACCGCCTATCTAAAAATGTAGTGAGCTTGTTTCCTAATAAAAAGGGGCTGCCCCAGGGGTACAGCAGATAGGAGAGAGACTTGACAAATGGGATTACACCAAAAATAAAATGTTTCTGTACAGCAAAGGACATAGTTACTAAACTAGAAAGACAGACAATAGACTGGGAGAAGATCTTAACCAGCAATACATCCCACAAAGGCCTAATATCCAAAATATACAAGGAGCTCAGAGAATTAGCCCTTCTCTCAAAAACCAATCAATAAATGGCCAAAGAGCTAAAGAGAGACTTCTCAGAAGAAGTAAGAATGGCAAATAAATATATAAGGAAATGCTCAACATCCCTATCCATAAAGAAATTTCAAAATAAGACAACTTTGAGATTCCATGTCACCCCAGTTATATTGGCCACCATCAAGCACTGGAACAACAAATGCTGGCAAGGATGTAGGAAGAAAGGAACCTTAATAGACTGTTGGTGGAATGTAATCGAGTACGACCACTCTGGATGGTGGTTTGGAGATTCCTCAAAAAACTAAACACAGAATTTCTCTATGACCCAGCCATTAAGTTCTGTTCTATTCAGAACATTACAAGTCAAGATATGGTAAAGACACTTACACATCCATGTTCATTGCTGTACTATTCACAATAGCCAACTTATGGAAAGAGCATGGATGTCCTACAAAGTGGATCCAAAAAATTGTGGTACTGCTGGGGGCTGGGGCTCACACCTGTAATCTTCACGATGCAGGAGGCCGAGATCTTAGGCTCCCAGTTCAAAGCCAGCCAGGACAGGAAAGTCTGTAAGACACTTCTGCCCAATTAATCACCAGAAAAGGGGACATGAGGGGCTGGGAATATGGCCTAGTGGCAAGAGTGCTTGACTCGTACACATGAAGCCCTGGGTTCGATTCCCCAGCACCACATATTGTTGTGCCAAGTCGCAAGACCACCACCAAAAAGACCATCGAGACTCAGACATTCCGAAATGCAAAAGCAAGGCAAGGCTTTATTTAAGCGAGCTGCAACTCGGGCCTCGTCCTACCCACCAACACAGTGGAGGTTAGGAGGGAGCCCGGAGCTGTGATTACACAGGGCTTATAAAGGCAAAGAACAAGGTTACAACAATCAGGTGTTCAAGCAAGCAAGATTAGGACACAGGTACAAATCTGATTGGCGCAGGGTTTGATTCTAAAATGGGGTTCACGTGGTAAAATGGGGTTCACGTGGTAAAATGGGGCCTGACTTCAAAGTCTGGCACTTCATTTCCCCCTTTTTCTTTTTAGTACCTTGGGAGCCACTCATGGCTCCATTCTGTCCATTTCAATGGCTTGCATGTCTAGGGGATGATATGGAGGTAAGGCATGGGCCAGTAGGGCCCAAAGTAGTAACCAAAAATAACTCTGGTCCCTCAGTTTTAAAGGGGGGCTGATGGGTGAAGATCATCCATCTTCTGTAACTTCTTCAGGCTGATTCAGGGGCGTTGACCTTACCTAGCCAGGAACCTATAACCTTAGTCTACTTTACCAAGGGACTGCAGGATTACTGCAAACTGAAATTTAACTTTCAGCTATACAGACTTACCATTAGCTGTATAGTGTTTAGTATCCAAATGTAGGCAACAAAATAATACATAAACTTCTCAGCTGTGCTCTAAGGGTCGGGTGGCTATACCCGTATTCCTGAGCAAGCCCAAAACTACCTAAAATAAGGGGGTCACCTCACTTTGGAGTGAGCTGCCAAAATAACATCAACACTAGCCAGAGTAGTAAGGAAAGAAGGCAAAAAGAAAATTATAACAATATTCAGTCTAACTTTCTTTTCTTGAGGCGAAGGCGAAGCGGCTGAGTTGGGTGCTTGTGCATGAGCTGCAAATCAGCACAGTCTACGTGCATCTGACAGCCAGCGCTTGCTCTCTTTTAATATGAAGCCCAGATGGGTGACTTCAGGTTTACAAATTTGTGCCTTTTAACATTCTAGTTTGTAAAAGCATTTTCCTGATTGGCTGGGGAACTGATCTCTGATGACCTAAAAATTTACCTTTGCAGGCCTTTAACAGATCTCAATAAGGACACAATCTCAGGTCTACAAGCTTTCTTTCCTGAACAGATGTATCAGCTTAAAATTCTCACTGCCAGTCAGAGCTTTGAGTAAATGCGGGGGTTGAGATTTCAATCTATCCTCTCATTTGACAAACTTACCCTTACTAACCACTACCACAGATGACTGGCAAGTTCCTGCCCAGTAGACAGACATGGGCATTGGAAAGGCATGCTTATGAACTATTCTTCTAGGACTTCCCGGCTTTGATTAACTTTTGAAAGGCCAAACAGGAGTGACTCTAGGATCTGATACCTTTGCCCGGGCTGGCTTCGAACCGCAGATTCAGATCAGTGAGTCTTATAAGGGGCCACTTTACTCCAATTATAAGCAACAAGGTGGTCCACACAGAAGTAGTTTTTAAGCATGCTCTCTTACCTGGAACTTATTAAGGGCCAGTATTAGATCTTGACAAACTTGTAGGAATCACCTGTGCTTCTCTGTGGGCCTGCTGGAAACGGTTACAAAAAACCTACAAAGAAGCTGGAATGGCAATTAAACATTTTGGTAGCCATAATTCTCCTTTTCTCACTTTGCAATAATTATTTAGGACAATTTTACTTCCAAATTTCTTATCTAGAAATGTATTCTTGATTTCCAAAGCCTTTTTAACACTAACACAACACTTTAGCTTTTACCTGCATTGGAAAAACTGAAGCTCACAGGCATTCTGAAACCAGGTGCCGCCCTTTGCCTACGGGCTGCTTATTTCAAAAGAGCCTCTTTTTTTTTTTTTTCTTCAGTCCCAGTTACTGCATGGCATGAAAACCTTTGAATTTTTCCTTAATGCAAGAATTACAATTAGAAATACTTATCCATTCAGCTTTCCAATATATTAGTGAGAAACATTGGCCCATTTTGCCATTTCTTCCTACGTACATAGAGTTAATGAGAGTTTACTTCTATCCCCATTAGTTTAGTATATATATATATCCTTTTAAATCCAAATTTCAGACACTTAGCTCTGATTTTTTTTTAATTTTAATTAAAGAACCCTGAGAAATCATTTAAAGCATTTGGTAATGCCCAAACTTGATGACCCTTTGACTTTAAACTTAAACTTAGTTTTGCATCATACTGCAGTCTTGAACATGTTCACACTCACACATGTACACAAACATACATTTTCAAAAGATCTTAAAGCGCACAGAATAAGCATCGGCCGTACATTTTAAGACAAAAACCTACCTTTAACAAATGATTTTAGCATTCTCCAGCCTCATTTTCCAGGGCTTGATAGTTTTAGTAAAACATTTTTAGTCTTAGTAAAACATTTTAGCGCACCAAATAATTTTCTGCTTAAGAAGGCTGGGTGGGGGGTCCCCCTAGAGTTCTTTTTTGCGGACACTCTCACTGATTGACTGATTGTGGGCTATCTCCTGTACATCTTTCCAGTGAGCTAAAGGCAAGTCCAGGGGAGTGGAAGGAACATTTCCCATCATCTGTTTGTCAGTCAGGCACAGCACAAGAAAGAAACACACAAAAATAATCACAGGCACAAAGACCAGACAACACTTACAGACAGACTTAGGGAGCCGCAGCTTACAGGTTTGACTGTGTCTCTCCTGCCCCTGTGAGGGGGCAGACCACACAGTCTTGAGGCTCTCTCTCTCCCGTTCCTGTGTAGGAGCGGACCAGACAACCCCAAATATAGAGTGGACTAGGCAGACGCCCGTTAGAAGGGCCTCCTGGTCCAGTCCTGAAGGTTCAGGGTGGTAGTGGGAAGCCTGAGCCCCCTGTGGAGGGGTTGAGGTCCTCCAGGACTGCCCATACGAGCGTGCCCACTCCGGCTGGTCCTTCACTACCTACAGGTTCAGATTCAAGCAGCTGGCCTAAACAGAAAACAAAACTACAAATCACACAGACACAGACACAGACACACAGAATGAACAGCCCTATTTTCTTACCTTCGGAGTCTGGGGTCTCGGGGGGTCTCTGGGGCCATCCCAGACGAGCCCCCAAATGTTGTGCCAAGTCACAAGACCACCACCAAGAAGACCACCGAGACTCAGACATTCCGAAATGCAAAAGCAAGGCAAGGCTTTATTTAAGCGAGCTGCAACTCGGGCCTCGTCCTACCCACCAACACAGTGGAAGTTAGGAGGGAGCCCCGAGCTGTGATTACACAGGGCTTATAAAGGCAAAGAACAAGGTTACAACAATCAGGTGTTCAAGCAAGCAAGATTAGGACACAGGTACAAATCTGATTGGCTCAGGGTTCTATTCTAAAATGGGGTTCACGGGGTAAACTGGGGTTCACGTGGTAAAATGGGGCCTGACTTCAAAGTCTGGCACTTCAATATATAGAAAACGGCCAGAAGTGGTGCTGTGGCTCAAGTGGTAGAGTGCTAGCCTTGAGCAAAGAGAAGCCAGAGACAGTGCTCAGGCCCTGAGTCCAAGGCCCAGGACTGGCAAAAAAAAAAAAGCGGGGGGAACGTGAAGCTGTGGCTCAAAGTGGTAGAATGCTAGCCTTGAGCAGAACAACAAGGCCTGGGACAGCACCCAGGCCTTGAGTTCAAGTCCAGTGACTGACCAAAGAAAAAAAATAATAATCTGGTACTTATACAAAAAGGATTTTTACTTTTCCATCAAAAAGAATAAGAGGAAATGAATGGACCTAGAACAAATTATGTTACGTAAGGTAAGCCAAGCTCAGAGAGACAAAGGGTGCATGTTTTCTCTCATATGTGGAAGCTAGATCTAAAATCCAACTGGACATGTTAAATTACATAGGACTCTAGGCATTCACACACAGCAGTCACTCAGACTAGAGAACGATATTCTTAGAGGAGGAACCCAAAAGTGTAACACTGCTGAATACATAACATACTATCTATAGAAATGAATTCCAGGAAATGGAGAGATTTTTTCTTGTTTTTTTGTTTGTTTGTTTTGCCTGTCCTAGGGCTTGGACTCAGGGCCTGGGCAATGTCTCTGAGCCTCCTTCTGCTCAAGGCTACTACTGCTCTATCTCTTGAGCCACACAGTGCAACTTCTGATTTTTCTGAGTAGTTTATTGGAGATAAGAGTATCAAGGATTTTCCACAACTTTTCTATTCAGCTAATAAATTTTATTTCCTGATTTAAAAAAAAAAGAGTATCAAGGACTTTTGGGCTGGATTTAAATAGATATCTTCAGACCTCAGCCTCCTGAATAGCTAGGATTACAGGTATGAACCACCAGTGCCCATCTGCTGCTTCTTCTTTTTTTTGGAGGGGAGCCAAAAAGGGAAGCCCTGAAATGGTGAGAAGAAGAGTGAACAAGTGTATCATAGTACTCAGTAGACACTGTGGAAAATGAACTACACAACAAGGGGTGTGAGGGGGAACTGGAGAAAAGCAAAGGAAGAAGTGGCATTGTCCAAAAAAGAAAAGTACTCATTTCATGACTTATGAAATGATAACCCTTCTGTATAACAATTTAATAATAACAATAAAATTATATTTTCAAAAAACTCCCACTCTAGCCAGGCACTGGTGGCTCATGCCTGTAATCCTACCTACTCAGGAGGCTGAGATCTGAGGATCACAGTTCAAAAGTAGCCTTGGCAGGAAAGTCCATGAGACTCTTTTATCTCCAGTTAACCACCAGAAAAATAAGGAAGTGGAGTTATGGCTCAAGGAGATAGAGTTCCAGCCTTGAGCAAAAGAGCTCAGGGACCAGGCTTAGATCTTACAAAAAGCAATAACACTAACACTCCAGAGGAAGGAAAAAGAAAAGAGGAAGTGTGGGTGGCACATGTCTGTAATTCTAGCACTTGAAGGACAGAGACAGATGCATCACAAGTTTAAGGCAGATGGATCACAAGTTAAAGGCCAGACTGAGCAACATAACAAGATCTTGTCTAACCCCATCCCCAAAACAGCAACAACAAAAAAGTTCAATGAAGAAACATGTCATTAACTAATAAATATTTTTTCTGATCCTGAGTAGTTTTCATAATTGTAATGCTATAATTAAACTTATTAAGGCTGATCCCCAAAAGTGGACCTGCTTTTGCTTTTAGAAAGATCATATACATTATAACTTGAAAGTGAATTTTTGTGCATGTGGATGTTTATTTGATGGAAGTACATTTTTAGGATAAATTCCTAGAAGTAAACATATGAACAGCTGAATGACTTGGGGGAGGTTCTTTATATGATTGATAGGTGTGGGTGCATAGCTCAGTCTGGTTGCAAACTTGTCTACCTGGATGGCTTGTGAAACAGGCTACAGGGCCTAGGAAATGTGAAGCTGTACGGATCACTGAATGGTGTTTTCCCTTCAAACTTTTCATTTTCACTTTATTTTCAATAGAATTGTATTCAAAAACAAAATGTAGGACTGGGAATATGGCCTAGTGGCAAGAGTGCTTGATTCGTATACATGAAGCCCTGGGTTCGATTCCCCAGCACCACATATATAGAAAACGGCCAGAAGTGGCGCTGTGGCTCAAGTGGCAGAGTGCTAGCCTTGAGCAAAGAGAAGCCAGGGACAGTGCTCAGGCCCTGAGTCCAAGGCTCAAGACTGGCAAAAAACAAACAAATTTATTTATTTATGTATATATGTATGTATGTATGTATGTATGTATGTTGGGCTTGAACTCAGGACCTCATACTGTAACTTGATTCTTCTTCTCTAGGCTAATGCTCTACCACTTGAGCCACAATTCCACTTCCAACTTTTTGGTTGTTAACTGGAAGTAAGAATCTCTCAGATTTGTCTGCCTAGGCTGACTTCGAGCTGCAATCTTCTAAATAGCTAGGATTACAGGCATGAGCCACTAGCACCCAGGAATGTATTTTCAAAGGATATTTCAAACATCAGAAAGCTGACCACTGGTGGCTCATGCCTATAATTCTAGCTATTCAGGAGGCTAAGATCTAAGGATTGGACTTCAAAGCCAGCCCAGGCAGGAAAGTCTGTGAGACTCTTACTTGCGCTAAACTACCCCAAAGGCCAGAAATAGAGCTGTGGTTCAAGTGGTAGAGTTCTAACCCTGAGCAAAAAGAAGCTCAGGGACAGCACCCAAGTCTTGAGTTCAAGCCTCAGGACTAGCACACACACACACAAAATCAGAAGACACAAAACAAAATGGTGTGTGTTGGGGATAGTAGAGAGGAGGCAAAACAAAAATACCTAGAAGAGGAAAGCCTTGGGTTCACACTTAATTTTAAAATTAAAGCAAGTGATAGCTGGCGATATGACAGGAGAGAAAGATAAACATTTGGGGCTATGCTTAGGGTAAGAAAGGAAGTGAGTGGTTTTATAGTGATTTCATCTCTGAGTAAACATACATTCCCTACAATGCAATCTTGCCCAGTCACTGATGCATTCCCAGAACTTAGGCCAGTGCTCATGATCCAGGAGGGCACTTGTGATTATTTACTGGAAGAAAAAAAAAAAAAAGATAGCCAAATACAACATTTGCAAGTGGGAAAATAAACGTTTTGAAATCTCATTGGAAAAGCAGCAGAAGAAAAATGATCTAAGATGGTAAGGGCAATGTTGATTCCACAAATTCATGCATTATAACCTCAGGTGCTACAATGGTCAGTCCATAGTCCTTTAAGATCAGTTCAAGGAGTCTTGAGTTCAACTCCTAACACAGCAAATAAGTAAAAGAATATATGAGTAAAGCTTTTCTTTTTTGTGGCACTGGGGATTGAACCTAGAGTTTGGGCATGCTAGGCAAATGTTCTCTACCACTTACTGACCCAAATAATTCTTATACAAGGTAGGAAATATAAAGGGCCCTGAGAATGCTTAGGTGGAGTACTAGAGGGTTTGGGAGTGGGGAAGATCATCCTTCCTATCAGCCATTGTCTGGGCTGCAGAGCAACCAGCAGTGCTCATTTTACAAAGGACCACACTGGAAAGGTGTAGAGTTCCCCATCAACTGCAAAGCTAAGTCAGGAATCCAACAGGAGCAAGGTAGGCAGCAGTGATGGATGGGTTCTTCAGGGCAGGAGTGAGCTCTGGCATTTTCCACTCTGACCTCACTCCAGAATCAAATCGTGCCAATCGCCTGAGATGGTTCAAGCCCATAATCCTAGCTACTCAGGAGGCTGAGATCTGAGGATCATGGTTCGAAGCCACCCAGAGCAGGAAAATTCATGAGACCCTCCCATTAACCACCAAATCCAGGAAAGGCCTTTCCTTCACAAGCATTCGTTCTGCAATCCAACTGCTGTTATCTTCCAAGCTCTTTATCAGTTAACGAATATTCTTCTAATTGCAGTCAAGCTACTGGAGAAAAATCTCTAAATGCATAATGATCTTAGAACTTAAAACTTCAAAGTGAAAGGAATCAATTCAAATGCTATCTTATCTATGGATCTATTATCGGTGTATTTATGTATCTATGTATCTATTTATCTTTGTGTCTATATAAGTATCTCTCTACTGAGATCTACTTATCTACTGGGCTTTCACACACACACACACACACACACACACACACACACACACACCAAAAACAGGAAGTATTTTATAGGACAGGGATTAATACATACTTTTTCTGTAAGAAAAGACACATTTTATACTTTGTGGACCATGCAGTTTCTGTAGAAATGGGAACAGCCATGAATACTATTTAAATAAATGAATGTGGCTGTATTCCAATAACATTTTATTTCTTCACACTGAAATTTGAATTTCATATCGTTTTTCATCCAGCATCTTTTTCTAGCATTTAAAAATATTTTTTAAAAAGTTGGGTGTGGTAGCAAACACCTGTAACACCTATAATTATAGCACTTGGGATGTTGAGGTAGGAGGATTGCAACTTGGGCTGCATAGCATGACCTTGTCTCAAATTTTAAAAAAATACTAATAAAAATGGGCTAGGGATGTAGTTCAGAGGCAGAGCACTTGACTAGAAAGCTTGAGGATCTGGCTTCAATCCCCAGTATTGGCCCACAGGCCATAAAACGGAATAAAACAAGCTAGCCAACAACAACAGCACAGGCAATAGACAGGATTTGACTCCTGCTATAATATTTTCTATTATCAAAGCTCTAGAGATAAGAATCCACATTCTTTAAAAAAATTATTAACATTTATTAATTTTACAAAAGGATTCCATTGTGATATTTGCATATAGCATTATGGAACATTATCCAAGGCAGGCACTCTTGCCACTAGGCTATATCCCCAGCCCAGCATTATGGAACATTATAATGCTGATGGTATTTCTCCCCTCCCCCCGTTGCTTTTTATTACCCCCTACATATCTTTCATAGGTTAGCAACATAATAAATCTATGCAGGATATAGTAGTTGAGCAGGAGAAGAAAGCTATGAGAACAAATTAATAAATCAATAGTTTATTCTGCTCCATTTGCTTTTGCTTTGAACTGGTGGAATTTTCTTCCTAATGTAGTAGCATGAACATTTGTTAAAAGTACAGGTCAGACGTTGTTGCGGTTGGAAGCTAGCCTGGGTAAGAAAGTCTATGTGACTTTGCAATTAATCACCAGAAAAACTGAAGTGGAGCTTTGGTTCAAGTGGTAGAGTGCTAGCATTTAGCACGAAAACTTAGAGACAGTGCCCAGGCCCTGAGTTCAATCCCATGATTGACAGAAAAAAAAAAAGTCAGAAGTTGAACTGTGACTCAAGTGGTAGAGCACCAGCCTAGAGAAAAAAAGCTCAGGGACAGAGGCCTTTAGGTCGAGCCCTTTTCCTACTCTATTAACAATTTTCTGTGGAAGACATTACTTTATGCATGTGGTAAACTCTCCTGCAAGTGTGTTGAGAACTGACAGGTAGTCATTGCATTAGAATACAAAGGAGTAGCTTGGAGGGAGACATGACTACAGCCATTGAAAACTTCCCTTGGTCCTTCAAATCAGTACAGGCTGCAGCAACAGCCTTCTTTCTGGGCACAGATCTAGACCTGCCTGGCTCCATGCAAACAGTAGCTCTGTCTGTTACTGTCTGTACATCCCCTTCCTGTCCTTCCGTGCTGGAACATCACAGCTCATGTAAATGGTTCTTAGGTTTTCAGAACCTGAAAAGAGGCTTGTAATCCTAGCTGTTCAGGAGGCTGAGATCTGAGGATCATGGTTCAAATGATCTTCTGGGCAGGAAAGTCCGTGAAACTCTTATTTTCAATTAACCACCAAAAAGCCAAAAGTGGAGCTGTGGCTTAAGTGGTAGAACACCATCCTTGAGCATAAAAGCTCAGGGACAGAAGCCAGGCCCTGAGTTTAAGTCCCAGTACTGGAAACAGACATATACATACACACAAACAGTACACACAGAAACACACACACACACACACACACACACACACACACACACAAATGTACATACCATTACTTTAGTTGATTCTTATCTCTTGATGAAGTATTGTGATTATTGCCACCCTATGTGGGAAACTGAGGCCCACAGTGGTAAAGCATAAGCAGTACATCATCTACCATGCAACATTGCCTCATTTATTGTCCAAAGCCCTTGTCATTTTCCTCTTGATTTACAACATCATTTTTGATGTTGATCATACACGGTACAGACTTTTATTTCCTAGCGGGAAAGGGAAAGCAGTTAAATCATAAACAAAAGAATACCCAAAACATATGATTAAGAAAAAAAGAATTCCAAATGAACAGAAAACAAAACTGCAGGGCTGGGAATGTAGTTGAGTTAGTAGCATTTTGCCTGGCAAGCTGAAGGTCCCAGGCTCAATCCTCAGCAAAGCAAACAAACCAAAAACCAAAAAAATAAACCACCCTGCAAAGTGTTTACATCGCTTTTCCCTGATTGCCTGCTAGCACATTTTATTTTTGCTGTAGAGATGTACAGTATGACTGTATTAGATTCTATATAAAGCAATTTGCCATTCTTGAAAAGTGATAATGGCCTTGTTCTCGGCTTACCAATTTGAGAGTGGCCAAGAACTTATTAGCACCCCACCCCCCCGGAAATACGCACTCAGCAAGATTCCCTAAATAGTCCTTCCCTCTGCTTTCCTGACCCCCTAACCTGGGGGCCATTCTATTCTCTGGACCCTCCTGGATAGGGCGATGAAGAGGGTGCTGATGCCTGCAACATCCTTTTACGATTTGAAGACCTGTAGACAAATGGCTCCTGGGGACTGGAAACATATCAAAACATAATCCTTAGTCATAATGAATTGAGTTCAGTTTGAACCCAGCAATCAAGGACTGAAAGGTGAATGCATTAACCTACCATGTTATCTGTCTAGGAGTTTTATATCTTAAATGGAACAGACATCCTTGCAAAACAATAATGGGCTGAGATTAATGAGTTCCAGGTGACCCTCGGACACTAGAAGGTTGACTTTGGATAATCACCCACAAAGGTCAAGTGCTTATCTGAACTTAACACAAGTCTTGGATCTGGGGTAAAAAATAAATACCCCAGGGAGAGGCTTTCTTCAACCAGAGTTTTGTGTTCACTACAATCTGCATTGAGTTGGGCAGTCCAACCAAGGCGACAATGCTATTCTTGGCACATTTCCATGCACATCTCTGGCTCAGACTAGATCTCAATGGCAGGAAAACCTAGAGCAAGGCTTTTCAGACTTCCAGAGTTTGGGGATGTGGGTTGTAGTCCAGTTCTTTTTGCTAAGATGGCATTTCCCCGCTGTTGCCTGATGCAGACTCCGGGCTGTGGTGGGGGAAAGGAATGCATTTGCTTCTTGGTACAATGCAAATGTATTGAGGTGACACTAACTTTCTGGGTTTATTACTCCCATCCTTGGATCCAATCTTAATTTACTTTGTAAAACATAAAAATCTCATCAGCCTCTGAACAATGCTTTCTTTTGTGAGGAGTAGTAGGGGGGTTGAGAGAAGGGCCCATTGGGTAGCTCAGGGTGACCTTGAATTGCTATGTAGTCCCCCATGTTGGCCTTAAACCTGTGATGCTCCTGCCTTGGCCCCTCGAGTGCTGGAATGCACCACCAAACTTGGCTTTTGTTGATTGTACAATCACTTACTCTCTTATTTCCACAAGTGCATTGGAGCTGGAAAGTTAGCTTTGGTCCTCCTTACAGAGAGAGTGCTAGGTCTGTGTCTGGACCCTACCGAGAGGACAAATAGACTAGCAGAGGGCTATGGGGGTGGGTGCACCCAGCTCTTGCAGCAAATGGAGTGGGAGGTGAGTAAACATCTACAGACAAAGCACTAGGGTGTCTCTACAGGCAGGTAGAATGGGGTCCAGGTGTGTAGTCAATAACAGAGAAACAATGAGACTACCTTCATTAAATCAAGTGCCCTAGGAGAGCACAATTTTAAAAACAACGGACTGAAGCAGAGCATACACAAGCAAAGTTTTGTTAGGGCTCTCAGAAACCCTAGCAAATCCATTAACACATGCAAAGAAAGAATGTGGTCTTTGGAAAGGGGGCGGGTGAACCCCCGGGAGGCTGAGCAAAGAGTCCAAGGACTTGGCTTCAGGGCTTCAGATTGGGTGCAACAAAGAATGACGTTTATTTAAGTGACTATAGGTTTTTGTCAAGCTCCTGGTGAAAGTGCTGAGCGTGGAGTAGATTTCTAGAGACAAAGACCGGAAGGAGACCTTGTTAACACCCTGACTTTGACATTAGACCATACATAGGTTTGTGGATATCTAGCAGAGATATTAGATCTGAGAGATGAAGGATGTGTTGCAGTTAACCAGGGTAAGAGGAGAGGATAAGGAGAGGATTTCAAACAGGAAAGTATTTGCTCAGGAAACCAGGCCGAGAAGATCTTGGTTTGCAGAGCTTTTGAGGGCTGGAACGAAGGTTAGTGTGACTGGCAACCTAGTGGTTTTAGATAATAATAGATAATGTTTATTGAGTTCTTTGTAGTTGCCAGACACTGTTGAAAGCAGGCTGATCTTCTAATTTTCTTCGGAATCCTATGAGATAAGCACTATCTTCATTCCTTCTTTCTTTCCTGAAGAGGAAACTGTAGCAAATACAAGTAAGTAAATCCTCTGAGGTGGGAAGTAGAGGAACAGGGATTGGAACCTGCAAATATGTCTTCCCACCTTCTGATACTGAAGGCAGGGACCTGAAGTAGCCAGACCACTGCCCGCTAGTTGATGGAGAATTTTGTCTTTTAAGAACCACGTGCAGTTTAAAATGAATATCCTGCTCATATCACCCATCCAGAGAGAAAGAAAGAGAGAGAAAATAACACAGTGTGGAGATTCACTTAGCTTCCATGTTTCTACAGCTTAATTATGCTTCTTATGCAAGTTTGCAGAGGAAGAGAAAAATGCATAGCTCATGCAAACTAAAGGAATTTTGCTCACCAGTCATTTCTCACTTCAAATTAATAGACTAGCTTTCCCCTGGCCCCCTTTTCTTTTCTTTTTTTGGCCAGTCCTGTGCCTTGAACTCAGGGCCTGAGCACTGTCCCTGGCTCCTTTTTGCTCAAGGCTAGCACTCTGCCACTTGAGCCACAGCGCCACTTCTGGCCGTTTTCTGTATATGTGGTACTGGGGAATTGAACCCAGGGCCTCAAGTATACGAGGCAGGCACTCTTGCCACTAGGCCATATTCCCAGCCAGCCCCCCCTTTTCTTCTTTTTACTTTTTTCCATTTTGAGGTACTAAGGTGTGAACTCAGTGCCTTGTACTTGCTAGACTGGAACTCTATCACTTAAGCCACATCTCCTGCTCTACTTTTTGCTCACTAATAAACTTTTCTGCCTAGGCTGACTTTGAACCTTGATCATCTAGATCCTAGTCTCTATGAGTAGTCAATATTACAGGTAAGAGCCACTCATGCCTGGTTAATAATATACTAGTTGTTTGTTTGTTTGTTTGTTTTGCCAGTCCTGGGGCTTGGACTCAGGGCCTGAGCACTGTCCCTGGCTTCTTTTTGCTCAAGGCTAGCACTCTACCACTTGAGCCACAGCGCCACTTCTGGCTTTTTCTATATATGTGGTGCTGAGGAATCAAACCCAGGGCTTCATGTATATGAGGTGAGCACTTTACCACTAGGCCATATTCCCAGTCCAATATGCTGCTTATGTAATTTTTTTTTCCCCTTCGGTGCCAGTCCTGGGGCTTGAACTCAAGACCTGGGTGCTGTCCCTGAGTATTTTTATCCTCAAGATCAGCACTACACCACTTGAACCACAGCTCCACTTCAGCTTTTGGGTAGTTAATTGGAGATATGAGTCTCTTGGCTGGCTCTGAACTGCAGTAATCAGATTTCAGCCTCCTGAGTAGCTAGGATTACAGGTGTGAGCCACCAGCACCCAGCTCACTTATTTAATTTTGAGTCTTCTAAGTCCTACAATGTTTGGCCTCTATGTAAATTAATAAAATCAGATTTGATACATCAAACTTGTGAAGGCAGTTTGTTCTGGGAAGATTTATTTACTCTCCAAAACTAGGAAGTGTCTGGTTTACTATATAAGGATCAGTCCTTGTCTGAACTGTAGCGTTTTGCCGGAGTAATGGCTTTACCCACACAATGTGTTCAGAATCCGAGGCAGGCAGGCAGTACTAGGCATGTGTACCAGTGGCTCAGAGTATGCTGAAGGGAACACAAGAGCAATGTAGGTTCTCAAGAAATTGTGATGAGAGGTTGGAGGCTCTCAGTTGGTAGAGCACTAGCCAGTGAGCAAAACTGGCTGCAGGTACCAAGTTTGAGTCCCAGTCATGGACCTAGGAAAAAGAAAAAGAAATTATGATGAGCCAGTAGCCCATAATCCTAGCTACATAGGAGGCTAAGATCTAAGGATAGAGGTTTGAAGCCAGTCTGGGCAGACAAACCCAAGAGATTCTTATCTCCAATTAACCACCAAAAAATAAAAAAGCTGGAAGTGGAGCTGTGGCTCCAGTAGTAGAATGCTAGCCTTGAGCACAAAAGCTCAGGGACAGTGCCCAGGTTCTGTATTCAAGTCCCAGGAAAGCCACACTCATAAAATTGAAGTGGGGAGCAAAGAGGTAAGCTGATCAGATCAGTTGCAAAAGAGAATGGGAGTTCACAAGCCCATGACTATAATCTCATCTATTCTCAGATACTCAGGAAGTAGGATTCAGGAAGATTGTGGTTTGAGGTCAGCTTGGACAAAATGTTAGCAAGATCCCATCTCAACAAATAAACTGGATATAGTAGAGCATACCCGAGCATTCTAGGTATGTGGGAGGTACAGGACAGAGGACCCCCTGGGCCTAAAAAGATTCTATATGAAAAAGAGTCAAAGGCAAAAAGGGCTGGAGACATGGCTTGAATAGTAGAGTAATAGCTTAGCAGAGGCTAGGCCCTGAGTTTACAGAAAGAGAGAGAGAGAAAGAGAGAGAGAGAATATTCAATATTCATAACTTCATTCAGGAGTATGGTTGGCAAGGGGAACAGAAATGGGGCAGTAACTGGAAGGACAACATAAGACACGCTTTTGCATTTATTTTTTCCTTCCTTCCTTCCTTCATCTTTCCCAATGCTAAGAACTGAACCCAATAGCTTGCACATGCTAGGTCTGCTGAGCCCCAGTCCCTTTTTGTCTTTATTTTAAATGAAAGAACAAGAGCCCAGCAAAGAGAAGGAAAGTAATGAAGCAGGAAAGAGGGGAGGGATCTGCCCAAGTGAGAGAAAGGGAGGGAAAGAGAGAGAGCCTTAGCTGAGAGTCCCAGTTATCCACCCAAAATCAGAGAAAGGAAAGGTTCCATGCAAGGCACTGATACTGGCTGAGTGAGATGATGTGGGAAGACATGGAATTTTGAGGTGCTTCTACCATTAGATTGAACAATGAGGGTGAGATGGGGTGGAGGATGGAAGAGACACAGGATGAAAGAGTTGCTGAGGAAGTAGAGTGGAGTGGGAAATGTTAGCTGGGCAGTGTGAATGGCCCATGGAAGTCATTAATGACCACAGATTTGCCAGGAGACCAGCCAGTGGCATTGTTTCTCTCTAAGCACATTTAGTCATGGGGAATGCTGCCGTGGAATGGACAGAAAGTTGGATTTACTTTATATCAGAGTGATTATTGGCCAATATAGTGCAGTGAGAGAGGGCGAAGGAATTGAGGGAGCTAGCAAGAGAATAGTCGCAATGAAGTCTCTTGAAACTTAAGCAGGGCAGAGAGTCCCTGCCCTGTGAGCGCTTGAGAAGGGTGAGGCAGAACAGTGAGGTAGAAGCCATCCTTTAGGGACAGTAGAATCAAAGGAGACTGTGCTCTGAATGATATTTCTTTTTTTTTTTTTTTTTTCCTTTGGCCAGTCCTGGGCCTTGGACTCAGGGCCTGAGCACTGTCCCTGGCTTCTTTTTCTTTTTTTTGGCCAGTCCTGGGCTTTGAACTCATGCCCTGAGCACTGTCCCTGGCTTCCTTTTGCTCAAGGCTAGCACTCTGCCACTTGAGTCACAGCGCCACTTCTGGCCATTTTCTATATATGTGGTGCTGGGGAATTGAACCCAGGGCTTCATGTATACGAGGCAAGCACTCTTGCCACTAGGCCATATCCCCAGTCCCTGAATGATATTTCTGGCCTTGATATAGTTCATCTCTTAAAACCTTGATGTTCAAGTTTCTTTACATTTCGATGGAGATAACACACACACACACACACACACACACACACACACACACGTACAGGTGCACTTTTCTTTCTCACTAAGAATTAGTATAGTGATCTTTGTGCAAGCGTGTCAACTCGCAATGAATTTTCAAAGGTTTTCATGAAAAGGGAAGCCAAAATAAGGTTGAAAAGTCAGGAAAAGAAAAAGACAGCCGAGGATGTCATTTTTAATTGTCAATTCATTTTATTTCTTTTGTTTTGTTTTATTTATTTTTTTAGGACAAATTCTCATTTTGGAGCCCAGTCAGTCTGGCCTCAAAAATGATCCTCCTTACCTCCTTCTTCCAGGTGCTGGGATTACAGGCATGTGTCACTATACTCTACTCAGAGAAAGCCTTTTAAGGCAAAATTCAATCTGAGATTTTAGTTTCTGGATGATGTTGTGGGAAATAGGTGGTTGAAGGTGGCTAATCATGTCATTAGGGACTATGGCTGTGAATGGTTGATGATATCTTTGCCTGAAGCTTATCCTGTAGGAATTTTTCCCTTCCTTCCTTCCTTCCTTCCTTCCTTCCTTCCTTCCTTCCTTCCTTCCTTCCTTCCTTCCTTCTTTCCTTTCTTTCTTTCTTTATATGTGGTGCTGGGGAATCGAACCTAGGGCCTCATGTATCCGAGGCAGGCACTCTTGCCACTAGGCTATATCCCCAGCCCCTCTTTCTTTCTTTTTTTCTTTCTCTCTCCCTTTCTTTCTCTCCCTCCCTCCCTCCCTCCCTTCCTTCCTTCCTTCCTTCCTTCCTTCCTTCCTTCCTTCCTTCCTTCCTTCCTTCCTTCGTTCCTTCTTTCCTTCCTTCCTTCCTTCCTTCCCTCCTTCCTTCCTTCCCTCCCTCCCTCCTCCCCTCCTCCTCCTCCTGCTCCTCCTCCTGCTCCTCCTCTTCCTCCTCCTCCTCCTCCTCCTCCTCTTCCTCCTCTTCCTCTTTCTCCTTCTCTTTCTTCCTCTCTCTCTCTATCTCTCTCCCTCTCTTTTTTGCCAGTACTGGAGCTTGAACTCAGGGCCTGGGCACTGTCCCTGACCTTCTTTTGCTCAAGGCTAGCACTCTTTCACTTGAGCCACAGCGCCACTTTTGGACTTTTCTGTTTATGTAGTTCTGAGGAGTCGAACCCAAGGCTTCGTGCATGATAGGCAAGCACTCTACCACTAAGCCACATTCCCAACCCATTTTCTTTCCTTTTAAAAATTGTTATTGTAAAGGTGGTGTACAGAGGGGTTACTGTTACATAAGTTAGGTAATAAGTACATTATTTTTTAACAGTTTCACCCCTTCCTTTGTTCCCACTTTTCCCCTCCCATTCCCCTGCCACAAGTTGTATAGTTTATTTTCAAGATAGTGTTTAGTGAATATTATTGTTGCATTTGTTCACCTTTGTCCCACCATTGCTGTGCTTCCCCTTTACCTTCCCCCAAATAGATAAACTTACAGACAAGACAAAAGGTACAGAAAACAAAAACAGCAACAAAGGAAAAAAAACCCTCATTTTCATTTCTTGGAGTTCATTTTGATAAATGCCATTTTATATGATCCTATGCACCTAGCTATTGAGCCTTTGTGATCCTCTCCTCAGAATATCCTCCTTTGGTTTCACTGTGTGAATGTCTAGACACCTGTGTAGGAATTTTCATATGTGTGGATTAAGTGAGCTTCCAGACACCTGCCCCTCTGGTCATCAGCCAAGGGTTGCTTGGTAATGTTAATTTGTAGATCTGAAGTGGCCTCTCAGATCATTTAGTTCCGTGTTTCAGCTGACACAACTGAGGCCTCCCTGGTGAGGTCTGTACTGCTTTACTCTGAGGTATAGCTCTGTTCTGGAATCAGATACAAGCTTCTCTGGCTCTGATTGACAGCCTTCTGAAGTCCAGGCTTCATTGGAGACTTGTTCTACATGAAAAGTTCTGTTGCTGGGAGCCAGTGGCTCATGCCTCTAATCCTAGTGCCTCACGAAGCAGAGATCTGAAGATGGTGGTTTGAAGCCAGCTCCCCGGCAGGAAAGTTTGTGAGCTGCTTGCCTCCAATCTGCCATAACAAACAAACAAACAAAAATCTGGATGTGGATCTGTGGCTCAAGTGGTAGAGCATTAGGTTTGAGCAAAAATGCCCAGGGACAGTGCTCAGGCCCTGAGTTCAAGCCCCAAGACGAGCACAAAAAAAAATAAGTAGTTTGCCCTCAGATGGAGATGATTCCCATGATGGAGGAAGCAGTCCCTAGCACAAGCTACTTCCTACTTAGGATGAGATAAGATGTTTGTGGTTCTATTTTTCAAATTGGACATAAACTTTCTTCATGGAGTTAAGGATGAGGTTAGTGATAGTGAATCCTCTTAGATCAGAAATGGAGGGGGTCAGGAACAAGATTGTCATCCTTGCCTGGAATAAGTTTTACACACCATGTAATTATGAACTGTGCTGGGAAGAGGTTGGACTGTGAAGTCCAGTGGTAATTATAATAGCATCCAATAAGTGCTGTCCTCTCTCCACATTCTGGTGGCAATGATCAGAATGTGGTCTTTGACTGGTTACCTAATTTCTTTGAGTTTAGTTTTTTTTTTTGCAGTGAACATGAAGGACCTCCTTCATGTTAGGCAAGTGCTCTACTACTGAGCTTTACCCTAAGCCTTAAATTTAATCTTTATTTCAACAAAAATACAAGAAGACATACTTTATTTCACAGTTATGCCAGGTATCTTTATTAATAATGCATTAAATTTCATTGGAGGGCCAGGCACCAGTAGTTTATGCCTGTAATCCTAGCTACTCAAGAGGCTGAAATCTGGGGATCTGAAATCTGATGGTTTGAAGCCAGTGCGACAGGTAAGTCTGTGAGAGTCTTATCTCAAGTTAACTGACAAAAAGCCTGAAATGGAGATGTGGTTTGAATGACAAGTCTTGAGCATAAAAGCTCAGGGACAGTCCCCAAGCCCTCAGTTCATGAGTTCATTCCCAGGACTGGCACAAAATAAATAAACACATAAATAATATACAAATAATTCTTTTGACCTTAGGGCATGGCTCAAGTGGTGGAATGCTTGCCTAACAAGTGTGAAGCCCTGAGTTCAAACCCCAGTACAAAAGACATAAATAAACATTAAATTTAGTGTAAAAAAGTCTGGCCTATACCAGGTGTTTCATCCAAGTTGTTTTTTCTACCCTTTCTCTGAAGGTTCCTATGGTTTTAAATATCTTTCCAGGTTTGGGGTTGCACAGAAAACTTCAACAGCAAGCAAGGTTAGAATAGTTCTGACTGGAACAATTTGATATCATATATTCAGTTTTGTAATGTAACCCCATGTCAACAGCCCAGATCTTTGTCCTGAAGGGAATTTCAATATTCAGCAAAGTGGGACTGATTTAATAGCCATTAGTTCCAAGAGTGAGTATGTTCAAGTTCAAAGTCTGCCCATTTTAAATGTAAATTGCTCTTTTTCATGTATTTTGTATTGGAATTTACGAACAAATGCTGCCCCTTCTTTTCTTTTTTCTTTGCATGAGACTGTAGGCCTTCATTATCACAGATCCCTATTATTGGGATTCCTCACACAGGAAATGCACACTCTCACATTAACCACCAAATTGCTGAAATAGCCCATGTTTTCTATTCATTAAAGCCGAAAGCACTATGTGCAAATTCCCTTACTTTAATTACACACCTCAGGGATGTGCCAGCCAAAAAAAAAAAAAAAAAAGAATCAGGCAGACAAAAAGCCTGGTCTTTGCCAACCACCTGCCCAGCCCCCTAAACTGGTAAACATTTATTTTCAGCTGAGAAATCTGCTATTAATTCATATACTGACTTTCCCAGCTGAAATAATGAGCCAAGCCAAGTGAACCAAATGTTGGAAGTGAGTGAACGCGAACAGTAGGGAATGGGCCTATCTCTTATTTACATGTTTGTTCTCTCTGCAGTTGAGGAAAAAATTGTACATTTTTCTTTTACGTGGGAGTAGACAAATATCTTAGTTTTCAAACAGAGCTCATAAATGGGTGCTTTGAGAACTCAAGGAAGAAGAAAATCACCAAACCAAATTATTTATTAGGGTTCAGGAACCAATATTCCTTTTTTTTTAAAGTCCAAATTAGAGAAAATGTGAGACTTGGAGGGAAATATAATGTCAAGATTTTCTTGGGAAAAGTTAAGAAAAAATCTAAACTTAAAAAATGTATTGTTCTATCAAACAAACTAGTTAAATATATTAGAAAAGATTCACTTTTTTCAGTCTCTTAACATTTTTTCATTTAATTATAAACCTTAGAATAAGAAGAGAAATGTTTGGTGTAAGTGAACTGAACACCTGGGGGGGGGGAGGGAAAGGGGGAGGGGGGAGGGGGGTATGAGGGACAAGGTAACAAACAGTACAAGAAATGTATCCAATGCCTAAGGTATGAAACTGTAACCTCTCTGTACATCAGTTTGATAATAAAAATTTGAAAAAAAAAAGAATAAGAAGAGAAATAGGTACCCATATATATCACATGAATATAACAGGAGAAGGTATTATTTACACTTTCTATTTTAAGGTCTTATCTTCAAAATGCATCCAGCTTATGCAACAGTAGCATGTTACATGTGTGTAAAACTTAGAATTAAAAGTACTTTGTGTAGAGTAGCATCCATAGGCTTCCTGGAAGGCAAAGGAAGGAGACAAAGTTAAATTAACACATGAAATTGCAAAGTACAAGAGTAAAAAAAAAAAAATCAATGTATTAATTCCTATGACAATATAAAGTGTCTGCTTAACAGTCAATTAACCATTTAAGATACTTCTCAATACAAAGGAAGTTAACAAGATATTGTTAATAATTGCAGGTTTAATGTCATTTTAATATAAGCTTGGATGGCAAGTTCTAATCTATTCTCAAAGAATAAACTGCTTTACATTCTAATGAAGGTGTGGTTTTGATACTCTCAAACATGAGAAAAAGTAGCTTGCAATTCCCGGCCCTTGAAAATCAAGGTTGACCACTTGTGAACCTTCTACCTAAATTTTTAGCAGACATATGATTTTTTAAGGCAATGAATACATGAATAACATCTTGGAGCTTTTTTTTATTCTATAAGAAGAAGCAATTCCTTATTAATTTTGACAGACAAGTTGGCATTCTTTTCACAATCCAACGTGAGATAAAGTTATGCATTACTAGTCTACATTTTTGTTGAGATGAACTCTCTCTCCCCCCCCCCCTCAGTGTTTCTGTCTGTCTCTGTCTCTCTGTCTCCCACTCCGTCTCTCTCTCTCTCAACAGATTTTAATAACAGGCCAAGAGCTTTATCAGTGGATTTATTTAGGCCGGCGTGGTTGGGCCGGTTTTGGTCCACCACCCCACCGCGGGTCGCGGCGGCCGACCGAGCTCCCATCACTCCTCCCCCACAATTACACAAAGTCAACACAGCCTGCAGGCTGCCGAGCCCAGCTACCTGCACTCACCCTCCACAGCGCAGATTCCAGGCGGGAGCAAGGGCCTTTACCACCTCCCCACCCCAATTAGGACTTCTCTCCCCCACTCTCCTCCCCCAGCCTGGGCAATTTAGCTCTAAACACCCTGGGTGGACTAGATAACTCTTTTTAAAGAGCATGTTTAAGTCTTTCTTCTGCCCACCCCCTCCCCTTCTCAGGCCCAACCCCATCAATTCTTTCTCCATCCTCTTTTCACTACTTCCTCTACCGCCACCCCCCTCCCTGCCAACCTCCCCACCTCCTTCTCTTAGAGAGAGAGAGAGAGAGAGAGAGAGAGAGAGAGAGAGAGAGAGAGAAAGAGAGAGAGAGAGACTCTAAAAGAAATGGGAGAGGAGACTGCCAGAAGGCAGTCCCTAACTAGTTGCCATGCCTACTGGAGCCTGTGTTGAGGAATGTCGGCGGCCACACTGAACTCAATGAAAAGATGAAAATGTGCAGGCACAACTGGTTTGGCCCTGATGCTGGGGAATCTGAGGCTGGGCTGCTGGTATGGAAGAATCTCCCTGCAGACAATTTGCAAACATGTCAACTCAATAGCCTATGATAGGTGCTGCATGGAATTTGGAGCTGGATGGAGGTAAAGCTCACCCTTGAAACACTTGTCCCTTAGGAAGATGTGATTTATTAATTTTAAAAAGAATCAGCGCAAAATGCTTAAAAGAAGAGAGAGAGAGAGAGAGAGAGAGAGAGAGAGAGAGAGAGAGAGAGAGAGATTAGACACTTTTTAAGGCCTTACCTTCTGAATCCAGGCATTACATCTTCTTAGGATTATCTGTACCTTACTCTTTGACCAGACATCAACACACACACACACACACACACACACACACACACACACACACACACACACACCATTTCTGTTCTGAAAGTTGTCAGCATAATTCACTGGACACCAGGGCTGTGTTGTCAGGAGCTCTGATGGCATTGGAAATCACAAACTATTTCATGAGCATGAAGAAGAGGATTGCTTTGATTTGGGGGGGTGGGGAACGGGGGCAGCTGGAGGCAGGAGGCAGGAGGTAAGAGGCTGATTTAGGTCAGCAACAGGGTATCTGCAAGGAGTTTTCCTTGATCTGGAGACCTGGGCTACTACATCATTCTGGTAACTTGAGATCTTGAGAGTAGATTTAGGACCACTATGGCAGCTATATCTACTAGAATACAATTCTTATCTTTCTGCCTATGTTTATGTGAACCAGCAAGAAACTTAGATTTCTGGAGCGAGTGAGGAGAATTTTCCAGAAAGAGGATGCCTTAGGGTTACTACTTGTGCCTCACACTCAGATCAGTCAGATTTTCTCTCTTCTTGGCTCTTTAGTCTTCCACATCAACTGTTCCAAACTGTCCTGTACATCGCTGGCAAAACAGTTTTCTACGCTTGCCAATTCGACCCTGTCTTTTCATTGCCCACAGCCTCCCTATGGCTCCTCATCGCCATGGCAACCGCATGTCCTGGATTTTTCAGGACATTTTTTTTTTCAATTTCAAATATTCTGTCATGTGGTCAAACCATGTGTCAGATCATATGCCAAAAGACCTGTCCTGATTAGGGTTTGGAAAAAAATATGGTCACTACACTCAATGCTTCCATGACATGACTGTTGTGTGTCCTCCCATTTCGTAGGGCTAAGGCAGCCATTGTGGTCGCCTTTCAGTGTCACAATACATACTACTTGGAGTTTGTGTGATGTTCTGCAGAGTATTTCAGAGACACACTCATCTCCATGGATCCTTGTCTGCCTGTGAAGATAGGGATATTATTATTATTTGCCAGTCCTGGGGCTTGGGACTCAGGGCCTGAGCACCATCCCTGGCTTCTTTTTGCTCAAGGCTAGCACTCTATCACTTGAGCCACAGTACCACTTCCAACTTTTTCTGTTTATGTGGTGCTGAGGAATCAAACCCAGGGCTTAATGCATGCTAGGCAAGCTCTCTACCAGTAAGCCACATTCCCAGCCAAGAGATATTATTTTGATTTGATCATTTTGATTTGCCACTTTGATAGGAGCTACTATTTGGATTTGACAAGATTTGATTTTTATGGAGGAGAAAGCTGGGGCACAGCATAGTTAATTGACTCTATCATTCTCACCATGGTGAAACAAGAGAAAATCAACCTCTTGCTTCAAATGTCTTTATATGTTACTTCTAAATACAAATATGATGCTCAATAGGAGAACATTTGACTGCACATGACCAATTGTTCCTGATTCATACTCAGGAAGTTAAACAAGAGCTGAGGGAAAGGCCTTGAGAGAGAAGCACTTGGGAGCTGAGATGTTAATGACAAATGTCACAGGTAGTTTCAAACAGAGAAATAACAGCAGAAAGAAAAAGAAAAAGACAAGAAAAGAAAAGAAAGGAGGAAAAGAAGGGGGAAGAAAAGAATGTCAGAGAAATTGTGTGACAGTTATACCAGTGAGATTTTTCAAAGATAATTTTCTTTTCCCTTCCTTCCTTCCTTCCTTCCTTCCTTCCTTCCTTCCTTCCTTTCCTTCCCTCCCTCCCTCCTTCCTCCCTCCCTCCCTCCCTCCATCTCTCTCTCTTCCTTCCTTCCTTCCTTCCTTCCTTCCTTCCTTCCTTCCTTCCTTCCTTCCTTCCTTCCTTTCTTTTTTTGTGCTGCTACTGGGGCTTGAACTCAGTGCCTTTACACTGTCCTTAGCTTCTTCAGTCAAGGTCACCTCTTTATCACTTGAGCCACACCTCCACTTCTGACTTTTCACTTTGAAACTCCTATTTCAATCTCCTAAGTAGCTATTACAGGCATGAGCCTTCTGTGCCTGGCAGATAATTTTATTTATCATGTGGATAGCAATATTCATAGACATTTCATTCTTAATATTCTTATTTTAGTATCTGAAAAGTACTATTATTCTATTATTTTTTTCAATATGTTGAGTGGTGCTGGATATAATAGATGAAAATAAAAAGAGGAGGAAAATGCATATCTTCAGATAATCACTCATGTATTTAATGATTAATTTGACAGACGGGTTTTCAGCAAGCACTTCTCTACATGCCTGCACACACCAGCAATAGCTGAAACCTTACAGTCTTGTGATGACTTTTGCTGGTAATAAATGCTAACAGGCTGGGCACTTGGTAGCTCATGCCAGTAATCCTAGCTACTCAGGAGGCTGAGGTCTGAGATTATGATTCAAAGCCAGTCTGGGCAGGAAAGTCCATGAGGTTCATCTCTAATTAACCACCCAAAGGCCAGAAATAGAGCTGGGGCTCTAGTGGTAGAGCACTAACTAGCCTTGAGCAAAAAAGCTCAAGTACAGTACCCAGTCTCTGTGTTCAAGCCTAGGACTGACACTTGCATTCCCCCCTGTACACACACACACACACACACACACACACACACACACACACACATACACCATAGTGCTACCAGGAAGATATACCTTCAGGCAGCTGGTCAGAAAGGGTAGTTAGGGAAAAGTGTGAGGAGGTCATGTTTGAAGTGACTGTGATAAGAAGGTAAGAAGCTGGGTCATGCACAGAGCTGAGCTGGGGAAACAGAATAAGTGAGTAAGGCTGGAATCTTCTGCTAGCCTTTAAGTCATTGTGAGAGCCAGGCACAGGTGGCTTAAGATCTGAGTATCGTGGTTCAAAGCCAGCCTGAGCGAAAAAGTCTGTGAGACTCTTATATCCAATTAAGCACCAAAAAAGTCAGAAGTGGCTCAAATGGTAGAACATTAGCCTTGAGTAACAAAGTTCAGGGACAGGGCCCAAGAGCTGAGTTTAAGCCCCAGGGCTGGCACCACAAAAAAATAAAATAAAATAAATAAAATACTAGTTTCTATCATTCTGTATAAGTCGTCTTTAGCTGTAGTAACTAATAGAACCTGCTTTTCTTTTTTCTTTTCCTTTTTTTTTTTTTGCAAGCCCAGCTTTTTCACGTCTTATCACCCTCCATCTGCCCGAATTCCCTTTAAGATGGTTATTTTTTTTTCCATTTTTAAAGATAAACTGTGGCCCTGAGAAGATAAGTAAGTGGCTCATGGAGATCACATAGCAAGGAGGGATGGAGCTGGAGCTCATATCTAGAACTTAGCCTAGGGACAGACTAGGACTTAATGTCTTTGTTGATTTTATATTGTACACCAAGAGATGTAAGTACTGGTTTGGGGTTTTTGTTTTTGGCTAGTCCTGGGGCTTGAACTGGGGGTCTGGGCACTGTCCCTGAGCCTCCCTCAAGGCTAGCACTCTACCACTCTTTGAGTCACAGCACCACTTCCAGTTTTCTGATAGTTACTTGGAAATAAGAGTCTCATGGACTTTGCTGCCTGGGCTGGCTTTGAACTGCAATCCTCAGGTCTCAGCCTCCTGAATAGGTGGGATTACAGGCATGAGGCACCAGCAGCTGGCTCTCATGCTCTTGCCTGGCTTTTTCCCTCAAGGCTGGTACTCTGACACTTTCAACATTGGAGATAAGAGTCTCATGGTCTTTTCTTTCCAGGCTCACTTCTAACTGTGATTCTTGGATCTCAGCCTCCTGAGTTTGGTAGATTACAGGTGTGAGCCTCTGGGTGCCCCACTATGATCTTTCAATAGACTTAACATACATATGCATAGAAAAGTATACTACAGCCAAACAGATGAACACATTATCATCTATCTTATAGCTACTTGTGTGTGTGTGAGGAAAGAGAACCTAAAATCTGCTCCTGATAAATGTGTTATTAGCTGTGCTGTACATTAGATTTCTCGATTTATTCATCCTAGGTAACTTCCATTTTGTATTTGTTGACCCACGTCTTTCCCTTCTCCCTCATTCTTCTGCTTCTAATACATGTTGACTCTCTGTTTTTATGTTTTGGATTATATTTTAACCTGGAAGACATTATGTGAAGTGAAATAAGCCACCCATAGATAGGAAAACACTTGTTGGGACTAAATTCCAAGAGCTATAGAAAGTCAAGACTTTGAAGAGAGATTCATTTTTTAGATATTCCTTTAGTTAAATAATGAAATGCTGTTCCTGAACCCAGGCCTTACCCTAGAGGCCCAACTCAACATAGGCAATGCTATAGTTAAAATATCAGAACATCCAGGGGCCATTTGTATCACAATATAATGTTTTTTACCCTCTAAAAATGTTCAGTACAAAATCTTATGCTACATTTCATAATGTAGGTTAGCTGCTCTTTTATTAATGCCTCTCTTTTCATTTGTCTTTATTCTGAGGCCTTGAAAAAAGAAAAACAAGATCTATAAGCTACTATACAGCTGGTGTAAGGGCTACTTTGATTACACTGAGTCTTGCTTGGTAGCTCCAGGCTAGTCTTGTTTTTTTTTTTCTTGGTCTTGGCCTTGAACTCTGAGCCTGCATGTTGTCTCAGGGCTTCTTTTATTCTAGGCTAGCACTCTACCACTTGAGCCATAGAGCCACTTTTTCTGAGTAATACTGGACATAAATCTCACAGACTTTCCTGCCCGGGCAGGCTTTGAACCACCAGCCTCAGATCTCAGTCTCCTGAGGAGCTAGGATTACAGGTATGAGCCACTAACATATGGCTCCTAGCTAGTCTTGAACTCACAGTCCTCCTACCTCAGCCTCAAGAGTCCTTGGATTACAGAGGTAAGCCATAGTATCGGACTCTTTGTTTGCTTGCTTTTGTTGAGACAGGGGCCTTACTATGTAGCTCAGGCTACCCTTAGACTGACTCACTATGCTCCTGCCTCAGTCTCCTGAGGGCTGAGATTACAGATGGATGCATCACATCTGGCCACATCATACCTGGCTACCCGTAGCATCTCCTAGACAAAGTTATCCAGAAATGGCTGTGCAACCAGGGTTAATTGTGAGAGGAGAGGACATGAAAATAGGAATGAGCAGACAGATTGTTTCTGGCTCAGCAAGGATGGAGAGGATTTATTATTAAGCAGAGAAGGGTTTAAATTCTAATTGTTGTATCTTCAGTCTTAATGCTCTGCCAGGAAATGGACAGGAAGAGGCAGTGGTACGTGACTGAAGCTTTTTTGGATACCAGTTCGCTGTGGAATCAGCTCAACAGTCAGTGATTTTCATTTGGTTGTGGCTCTAGTCGGGGATGAATACATGGAATGTGTTCTTCGTTCACTTGTGACCCATAGTTGTCGGCATATTATTATGTATGTTGTCGGAATATTATATGTCAGCATATCACTTCAATGAGAAGAGAAGACTTTTAGATATTATCAGTTGGCTTTTAGTCACTGATCAATGGTCATTACTTTGCAATAGTCAGAAAAAACAAATGGTTGAAAGTCAAAATATATGTAAGCTACTTTATACGATTGTTTTGTTGCTTTCTCATTTATTTAATATTAAAATTAAACTGTTGCACACTTAATAGTAAGAAAAATATATACTTTAAAAAAAGAGCATAGTCATATTCCCTAGCCATTGTTCTATATCCTTAGGTTGCCAATTCTTAAAATGAAAAATCAATTTAAAAATATTTGTTAAGCCAAGCACCGGGGGTGGGGGGTGGGGCTCAAGCCTGTTATTCTAGCTACTTGGGCTCAGGGAATCTCAGTTTGAGGCCAACTGGGGCCTAAAAGTTTATGAGACTCCATCTCAACCAATGACTAAGTGCGGTGGTGTGTACCTGTAATCTTAGTAACAATGGAGGACCACAATCCAGGGCAGACCAGGAATAAATAATCAACACATCCTTACTACTCAGGAGGCTGAGATCTGAGGATCAGGGTTCAAAGCCGAATCAGGCAGGAAAGTCCATGAGACTCTTATCTCCAATTAACCACCAGAAAACCAGAAGTGGTGCTATGGCTCAAGTGGTAGAGTGCTAGTCTTGAGAACAAAAGCTCAAAGATAGGACCCAGACCCTGAGTTCAAGCTCCATGACTGACTCAAAAAGGAAGAAAGAGAGAGAGAGAGAGAAAAGAAAGAACCAACATAAAAAAGGGCTAGTGGAGTGGCTCAAGTGGTAGAATGCCAGGTTAGCAAGCATGAGATTCTGAACTCAAACCTAAGTTTCACAGAAAAAAAAATTGTTCAGTGGATGAATGAAGGTTTTGTTTGTTTTGTAGTGCTGGCTATCAAGCCCACAGCCTCACACATACTAGGCAAGTGCTGTACTGCATCACTGAGCTGTACACTCCAGCTCTTTGTTAATGAATACCTTTGATCTGGATGCTGGTGGTTCATGCCTGTAATCCCAGCTATTCAGGAGGCTGAGATCTGAGGATCCTGGTTCAAAGTCAGCCAGGGCAAGAAAATCTGTGAGACTCTTATCTCCAATTAATCACCAGAAAACTACAAGTTGTGCTGTGGCTCAAAGTAGTCAAGTGCTGGCCTTGAGCAAAAGAGCTCAGAGGCAGTTCCCAGGCCCAGACTTCAAGCCCCATGATCAACAAATAACAACAACAATAATAAATAGCTTTGAGAGGCGGGCTATAGCTCAGTGGTAGAGAGTTTAAGTACCACACACAAGGTTTTGCTTAGAGCTGTAGCATTGTGAAACAACAACAGAAAGAAATCTTTGAATTCTTAATGTGTACCAGGCACAAGGCTAGGTAGGATCCAGGGATGCAGCAAGAACAGCTTAGATTATTTTCGTGCAGTCATGGGTTGGGAGGCAAGCCAGAAAGGACAGAAGGCTTCATAGAAAACAGGTCTGGGGTGAAATATGTTTTAAGCATCCAGTAGCCAAGTCTTCGCATTGGTAGTTCAGATGATATATGTTGACAAAGATTTTCCCTAAGTTACTTTTCTTGAAAGTTCTATTTTCAATGACATCATCATATCCACATATGCCACCACAGAATCAGCACCTAGCTTTAGGCTCCTCCCCCTATCATTCCCATGGACTGATTTCAGCTAGTGGCTTTTTTTTGTTTGTTTGTTTCTCTTGTCCTAATATTTTGGCATTTGTGTGTATTGTTCAGAATACAACTTCCAAAGAGAATGCCCTAAACAAGGATACTTTGGGTGGAGAAGAATTGAAATGGCAAAGAACCTCTTCCCAGTGCATACTTTCTTACACCCATCTGCATTTCCTTGGATCTGTACTATTTTGCCTTCTACTGAAAGCATTGCAGATGATGCTGGTGGCCCTGGAGGGGTATATGTCATTCCAGCTTTTTTCTTTTGACCAAAGAAGGCTGACAAGTATTCAGCCATGAAGTTTGTGCACTGACATAAACACCTCTACAGTGATGAAGCAGATTTAAATGTATACTTATTCTCTTAGTTTCGTATAGGAGAGTTCTTTTCAAGATAATTCTCAACTGTCTCATTCTGTGTAACTCCACTGCTCAATGATTTAGAGATTAAGATGGGGTCTGCTACTGGCTACCAGTAGTTCATGCTTGTAATCCTAGCTACTTTGGGAAGCTATGATCTGAGGATCATGATTTAAAGCCTGTTTGGGCAGGAATGTCCATGAGACTCTTCTCTCTAATTGACCAGTAGAAAATCAGAGGTGAAGTTGTGGTTCAAGTGGTAGAGTGCTATCCTTGACAAAAAAAAAAAAAAAAAAGCTAAGTAACAGCACCCAAACCTCGAGTTCAAGCCCCAGTACCAGCACCAAGAAAAAGAAAGAAAAAAAAAAGAGGAGGGGGGAAGCATGTGTCTACATCTAAAGAGAATGGTTAGTTCTGAGTTCCATTCAAACTTCAGGAAAGGTCATACTTATATTTGTGTTACTTTTTTAAAAATTATATGTCTGGGCAATGGGTCCCTGCTTCTTTATGCTATGGTGCGAATAGACGGAGAAGTCAATGGTTTGAAGAGCATCTTGTTATCCCCACCTTGGTGCGGGCGGCGGGGCCATGAGCATGCTGTATCAGGTGCTCACATGCTCACCACAATGTGCTGGTTGCCATGCCAAGTTAGTTAAGTGGATACGGTCCTTTTGGTCTTGGGAGACAATAAGAACAGGACAATATCAACATCAAGAAACCAGATAAAAAGAAAAGGAAACATAAAAAACCTTGGCAAACATCAAAGGAGGATATACAATCAATAAAATACTTCTATTATGTGAACAACTCGTTGTTAGGAGCGGACACAAGACCACAAACATTTCACAGCGGTCTCTGGGCAACTGTTGACATCTTCTGTTTGGAAGCAAAACAATGACTCAGGAGTAAAGGAATTTCCACTTCATTTCATTTGCAAGACCACCTCAACTCCGTATCTTGGAGAGACTTTCTGGGGTATGATTACACACACATGCACACACACACACACACACACACACACACACACGAACAGATAAGGAGAAATGTAATCAGGGATGCGATCCAAAAATTCTCCCATTTTAAGAAGAATTGCCCCTGGTCTTTTGCCAAGAGTCATAAATGGGACCAATCGCTGTGCACAGATAACTGGTACAAGTACTGCTTTAAGGTAGGATAATAAAAAGACTCTGTTCTTGTGCCACAACCTAAGCGTGTGGTGAGGGCTTCCTCGGCAGTCAGCTTAACAGATTTTTGAACTGACTTGAACTGATTTGGCATGTCTCCATGTAAACTGAGTGTGGTGGTATACTCCTGTAATCCCAGCACTCAGGAGGCTGAGGCAGAAGGGTGAAAATGTGAAGCTGTAATGACTTCCTGGATAGCCTGGGTTGTACATACATGAAATGGAATGAGAACCTCCCAAATGGAATAGTCTTAGGAGTTGTCAAAGATGATCTGTGCTTTTCTCTATTCTTTTTCTTATTACAAAAGGTAGTACCTATAGCGTTAAAGAAAAAGAAGATAAGACAAAAGGAAAAACAACTACAATCTTACATCATTGAATATATTGTTACTAATGACATATTTCATGGTCTCTGTGGTCTAACTATGTAGCCAAAGATAGCCTCAAAGTCATGCTCTTCTTGCCCCAATTTCTACAGTTCTGGGATTGCTGGTGTATATCACCACATCTGGCTAGTTAATTATTCTTTTTTTTTTTTTTTTTTTTTTTTTTTGGCCAGTCCTGGGCCTTGGACTCCGGGCCTGAGCACTGTCCCTGGCTTCTTCCCGCTCAAGGCTAGCACTCTGCCACTTGAGCCACAGCACCGCTTCTGGCCGTTTTCTGTATATGTGGTGCTGGGGAATCGAACCTAGGGCCTCGTGTATCCGAGGCAGGCACTCTTGCCACTAGGCTATATCCCCAGCCCAATTATTCTTGTTTTGTTTAATTTTTTTTTCTTTTTAGAAATTCTTGGGCTGGGAATATGGCCTAGTGGCAAGAGTGCTTGCCTCCTACACATGAAGCTCTCGGTTCGATTCCCCAGTATCATATATATGGAAAACGGCCAGAAGGGGCGCTGTGGCTCAGGTGGCAGAGTGCTAGCCTTGAGCAAAAAGAAGCCAGGGACAGTGCTCAGGCCCTGAGTCCAAGGCCCAGGACTGGCCAAAAAAAAAAAAAAAAAAAAAAAAAAAAAAAAAAAAAAAAAAATCTTAAAATATTGCTGGGCACTAGTGGCTCACATCTGTAGTCCTAGCTACTCAGGAGGCTGAGATCTGGCTTGAAGCCAGCTGGGACAGAAAAATCCAGGAGACTGTTATCTCAAATTAGCTATCAAAAAAGCCAGAAGTAAAGCTGTGGTTCAAGTAGTAGACCACTAGCCTTGAGCAAAAACAAGCTCACAGACAATATCCCAGCCCTAAATTCAAGCTCCAGGACTTTTTTCTTCTTTTTTTCACATCATTAACAAGGTAGAAAGATCACCAGGCTTCCTTGAGGCCATAAAAGTATAGTATCACAAAACAACATGGCTTAGCAGTGGAGTGCTTGCCTAGCATGCATGAAGTCCTGGGTTCGATTCCTTAGTACCACATAAACAGTGCCCAGACCCTCGGTTCAAGCCCCAAGACTGGCAAAAAAAAAATGATGAGACGGGGCTGGGGATATGGCCTAGTGGCGAGAGAGCTTGCCTCGTATACATGAGGCCCTGGGTTCGATTCCCCAGCACCACATACACAGAAAATGGCCAGAAGTGGCGCTATGGCTCAAGTGGCAGAGTGCTAGCCTTGAGCAAGAAGAAGCCAGGGACAGTGCTCAGGCCCTGAGTTCAAGGCCCCAGGACTGGCCAAAAAAAAAAAAAATGATGAGACATTTATCTTTTTTTTTTTCTTTTTGGAACAGTTTTTTTTTTTTTTAAATATACACATATATAGCATATGCTGCGTGTGTGTGTGTGCGTGCGTGTGTGTGTGTGTGTGTGTGTGTGTGTGTGTGTGTTGCTGGGATCCAATGTAGGCCCCCATGAGCTAGACAAACACTTTACCACTAAGCTAGAGGTTATATTTAAAGGCTTGGTAGAATTTTATGAATGTCTAAGCCTGCTATTTGTGTCTCAGGGATAGATTTTTCTTAACTGATCCAATCTTTAAAAAAAATATTATGGTCTTTAGAGTTTTTTTTTGTTCCCTCTTGCATCAGCTTTAAAAGATTTTGTTTTCAAAGGAAAATTTCCATTTTATCAATGTTTCCAAGTTTGTTGGCAAGAGGCTTTCATAGTACTCTCAGGATTTACAAAACCTCTTATCTATCTGTACTTATGTTCCCCTTCCTTATTAGTTTACTGTTTGTTTATGGCGTCCTGTACATATAAGACAAAACAGCTCTTATTTCAAAAGAGTTTTTATTTTTTTGACCTCCTGTACTTTTCTCCAAATTTCTTTGTTTCTTCCCTACCATTCTTAAACATGCATTACAGAAGTTTTATTATTATTACTATTATTATTATCTTCTGAACACATTCCAACCTATTATGAATTACTCTTTACCTTATGAATTACTGCTAAGTTCTTTGGCTTGTATGTCAGTATGGGGCTTAAACTCAGGGCCTCATTGTCCCTTGGCTTTCTTGCTTATAGCTGGCATAAAACCACTTCTGCCATACCTCTAAGCTTAGTGTTTTGCTGCTTAATTGGAGACGGAATCTCTCAGTCTTTTCTGCTTTGGCTGGCTTCACATCTTGATCCTCTAGGTCTCAGCTTCCTGAATAGCTAAGATTATAGGTATGTGCCACTGGTGCCCAGCCAATTGTATTTTTAGGCTTAAAAGAAAGAAATCTTTTTGTTGTTGTTGGTCCTAGGGCTTGAACTCAGAGACTGGGTGCTATCCCTGAGCCTCTTTGTGCTCAAGGCTAGCACTCTACCAGTTGAGCCATAGCACCACTTCTGATTTTTGAGTGGTTAATTGGAGATAAGTGTCTCGTAGGGACTTTTCTGCCTGGGCTGGCTTGGAACTGTGCTCCTTAGATCTCAGCCTCCTAAATAGCTCAGATTACAAGTTCCAGCGACTGGCTCCTGGCTATGTTAAATCAGGTTTATTAATTGTACTTTCCAAATAATAAACCAACCTTCCTTCCTTCCTTCCTTCCTTCCTTCCTTCCTTCCTTCCTTCCTTCCTTCCTTCTTTCCTCCCTTTCTTCTTTTTCTTTTCTGCTTTTTCCTTTCTTTTCAGTGTTAGGGATGGACCCCAGAGTCTTGGGTATGTTAGGCTAGCACTCTTTCAGTTGTTAAATCCTCATCCCTTTCTCGCTTTTATTTTGCTTTTCAGATTGAGTCTCACTGCTACCTTTGACCTTGCTCTAGCTTCCAACTCTTCCTTCCTAAGCCTCCAAATTATAGACATTGATTCAGTACCATACCTGGCTCATAGATGGTATAAACTTCTGGTCTGCTTGGTAACTATGGAATGATCAGTGTTTAAATTTCCTTCTATGAATACCAGTTGAGCAAATTCATCTTGTTATTCTGTTGATATTTTTTCTATATTTGGAAGCTATGTTGTTGGAAGAAATTCACAATTGTTACATCTTCCTGGTAATTTTTTCTCTTACTTCTATTATCATTGTGACCTTCTTTAGTGCCTTTGGCTTAAAGATTGCTTTTATATCTCATAGTAATGTCAGTGGGGTTTTTTTTTTTTACTTCTTATTTGATATGTCTTTTTTTTTTTTTTTGGACCAGTCCTGGGCCTTGGACTCAGGGCCTGAGCACTGTCCCTGGCTTCTTCCCGCTCAAGGCTAGCACTCTGCCACTTGAGCCACAGCGCCGCTTCTGGCCGTTTTCTGTATATGTGGTGCTGGGGAATCGAACCTAGGGCCTCGTGTATTCGAGGCAGGCACTCTTGCCACTAGGCTATATCCCCAGCCCATGATATGTCTTTCTTTATCTTTTGCTATTATGACTTTCAGTTTGTGTTTGAAAATAAAATACATCTGGAGTCTTTTGTGTGGTGTAACTTAAGTGATAAATCTGGTGGCTTGTTTACATTTTCTGGATTTATTACTTAGAATTTCTGTTTCATGATGGTTTTCCTTTACCTTTTCTTTCTCCTATCCAGTTTCCTAATAGGATGAGAAAGAGAGAGAGAGAGGGAGAGAGAGAGAGAGAGAGAGAGAGAGAGAGAGAGAGAGAGAGTGTGTGTATGTGTGTGTGTGTTTGTAGGCCTGGCTCTTTAGCTCTTTTGCTCAGAGCTAATGCTCTACCGTGTGAGCCACAGTTCTACTTCTAGTTGTTGAGTGATTAATTGGAGATAAGAGTGTCACATGGACGCTTCTGCCAGGGCTGGCTTTAAACTGTGATCCTCAGATCTCTGCTTCCTGAGTGGCTAGGAGAACTCTCTTGCAAGCTGTTGCATAAGTCATCTATTATGGTATGGCAAACCACCTGAAAACTAGACAATTTAAAACAGGAAACATTTTTTCCCCCTCTTAAGTAGCTCTGCAATTTGGGAGTGGCTTTCTTGAGTGGTTCTGGCTTGGAGTATCTCAGAAAGATAGAGCCAAAATTTAACTGGGAGCTGGATATGGCAGTTCATACCTGTAATCCCAGAAATCAGGAGGCCGAGGCAGAAGAATCTTGAATTTAATACCAAGTTGGATTACAGACTCTGTCTCTAGGGGGAAAAGAAAAGATAAGAAAAGAGACCAGAATTGGGCCCTGGTGGCTCATGCCTCTAATCCTAGCTCCTCAGGAGGCTGAGACCTGAGGATTACAGTCTGAAGCCAGCCTGGGTAGGAAAGTCAATGAGAATCTTATCTACAATAAATTACCAAAAAAGCTGAAAGTGAGGCTGTGATCAAGTGGTATAGCACTAGCCTTGAGCAAAGTGAAGCTCAAAGATAGTACCCAGGCCCTTTGTTGAAGTCTCAGGACAAGCACCAAAAAGCGAACAAACAAGAAAACAGAAAAAAAAATCTAGTCTTAGAGGTCATACCCAATGTTTTACATTTATATTCTTTTATTAATCTTAATGCATAAGTAATGCATAAGAAATTTCATTTCTCTGGTTTACTTATTTTTCTCAACTCTGCCTGTAATTTTTTTAAAAAATTGTGCCTTTGTTTTTGTCATTTAGTTTTCTTTCTTCTTTTTATCTTTCTTTCCCATCCTTCTTTCCCTTTCCTTCTTTTCTCCTTCTTTCTTTCATTCCTTCCTCCCTTCAGTCTTTTTTTCTTCCTTTTTATTTGTGACAAGGTTGGGCTATCTGTACCCCAGGCTAGCCTAAAACTCATGTGGTCCAGATCAGCTTCAAATTTGAGATTTTCCTACCTCAGTCACATGAATGCTAGTGTTATATGTTGCATCATGCCCAGCCCAATTATTTTCTATGCAATTTAAAATACACTTATATCATTGTCATTTATGTTATCTGAATTTCTTGGGGGCAATCCAATACAGTAGATTTCTTGTTAAAAGACTAAGTCTTCCTAACTTGCTTATATAGGATTGTTTATGATGTGCTTTGGTTATAATCTCATCTCCAGAGAGACTTTATTTGTGGGGCCTGGACTGAAGCAAGTCCTTTTATATCAGGTACTTTTTCTGAGCACCTAAATGGCAACATTGAATCATTGGCGGTCTGTCATAATTTAGACCTGAAATGTTCCCTAAAGCCTTATATATTAAATGCTTGGTTGCCAGCTTTTGAGAAGTGATTGGATAATGAGTCTGATTGGCTCCATTGCTGGATTGGTAATTGATAGTGTTATTGCAAGGTGATAGACATGGAGCTAGGGGTGTTCGGAGGAATTATATCACTAGGGGCTTGCCTTGTTCTTGATCCTTTGTTCTCTGTTTCCTGGCCATGATGAGGTAATAATGTCAGCCTCATCTCAATTCTACAGTAGTAGAACTAGCAGATCATGGGCTGAGATGTAATATTACTCTTCTAAGATATTTTGTCACAGTAATGGAAGAGTAACCCATGGCATTCTAAAAGTTGATAAATATTGGCCTGGAAACTTTCTTTTTTTCTTTTCTTTCTGGTCTTGGAGATTGAACCCAGGATCTTATGCATACTAGGCAAGCACTCCAACACTGAGAGAGTTCTCGTAATTTTTTTCTATTTTGTACTGTTAGGAATTTTGCTCAGGGTCTTGTGCATGCTAAGAACAAGGATCACACCATGCAACACTCGAGTGTTTGGGACCCCTTTTTATGTTGATTCTACATTTGTGGGCTCCTCTAATCTTGTGGTATGAAATCCAAAGAATACTTACTTGCTTACCTAGAGTGGAAGAAGATTCGGATCAATTTCCTTGTCATTTTTCAGTGTCATTGGGTAGATCTTCCTTCTAATCTTTTTGTCAGCAGTTTGGATTTTGTTCCAGCACCTTCATTTCCACCCCTACTTTACCCTAGCCCCAAGTCTCGTCTTTTGATCTCATTTGGGTATTAAAATCCAAGCCTGGTACTGGAGTCAAGGCTCAATTGGTAAAGCATTGGCCTTAAGTGAAATAGCAAGCATCTTTTGATCTCATTTGGGTATTAAAATCCAAGCCTGGTACTGGAGTCAAGGCTCAATTGGTAAAGCATTGGCCTTAAGTGAAATAGCAAGCAAGACTGCATGGCCTTGAAGTTACTTCCCAGTATTGACATAGAAACAAAAACAATCCAAATTCAAGCCTCTGTGTGGCAGCACTGTCTCTTTGTCTTTCTTACATGCTTACCTAGGTATTGAAAATGTGTGCGTGTGTATTGGCTTTTCTAGGTTTTTACACAGGAAGGGGTTGGATGTTACCTAGTTTTCTGTCTTACCAGGAACCCTCTTTGCTCATGATGCTGTGTCAGGAATCGTGAGTCGAGGTATCCACTTATGCTTGAGTTGCTCTGTACACCTGCCATTCCTCCAGCAGGGATCGGGGGCTCCCAGGCAAAGTTTGATGCTGGTAAAATTCTGTGTTCGCTTCCTCTCACTCACAGCATCTCTCCTATGTTCCTGGTCCTCTGTAGTGTCCTGTTTGTCCTTCTTCACTGTACCCGACCTTCCACAGTGCTCCAGGGTGCTTCTGGGACTTTGTCATAGCTGTGCTTTTCCCTCTGCTTTCTGTGGAAATGTGCCTCACCAGTATCTCTGCACTGTCCAAAGAGTCCAGGTGACAATTAGCTAATCTGATAAGCTCATTCATGCTAATGTGCTAATGAAAGAGGACTAGAGAAGATGGCTGTCCTTCCCCTACCGCCTAATCAGGGGCTCTTCTTCTCCTGCCAGGTGACATATGTGCATAGCAGCAGTGAGCTTCTAGGGACCATGACCTGGCTTTAGGATTCTAACCTGGAAGACTGACATTAATGGAATGAGATTTGGAAGTCAAGTAGGAAGGACAGCTGAGTTGAAGCAAGCAAGAGAAGGTCAGCATTAGGTCCAAATGACCCTCATGTCACATGTAAGGGTCTATCAAGTGGTCGCTCCGTTAACCCTTCTGTATCTAGACTGCCAAGAGGGTTTCTCAGAACACCTCTTTGCTAGATCACATTTAATCTTATTGGAAAACCCAAGAGCAAAATAAAAACCAGAACTCAGTAGAACCCAAACCATTGTTAATTCCACTGACTAAGTCTATACCCTCTGAGTGGACAGTGGGTATTTGTGCTCCAAGATTCTTTCTTGTAGGCCTGTCAATACATCTTTCCCTCCCTTGAAAACCTTGTCTCTCTGGGATCCCTCCTTTATGCAGCCTTCTCCTCTTTGGTCTCTAGTACCCCTCATCCACCCTGTCCCTGAACACAACTCTCTCCTAATAGTTTCTTTCCTCGCTGTTCAAACCTTGGTGGAGAGTTCCCTTATTAAATTCTCCTTCACATTGTTGTGAACTTGAGCATGCCATGTATTTCCTGCTGGGAAATTGACAGATAAAACACAGTGTTCTTTTGTTACTATATTTATTACTGTCATTATTATTTCCTTTCCTTTTGTTTATTTTTCTCTTTTGGTTAGCGTCTCACTATGTGTTTCAACTGGCCTTGAACTCAAGATCTTTTTTTACCTCAGTCTCCTGACTTATGGGTTTACAAACCTGCACACTTTTGTGTCTTTATTATTTTATTTTATTTTGTCTGTTTTGGAATTTGAACTCAGGGCCTGGGCACTGTCCCTGAGCTTTTTCACTCAAGGCTAGTGCTCTTCCATTTTGAGCACAGCACCACTTCCATTTTCTGGTGGTTAATTGGAGATAAGAGTTGCAAGTATTTTCCTACCTGGGCTAGCTTTGAACCACAATCCTCAGATCTCAGCCTCCTGAGTAGCTGGGAGGTTGAGCCACTGTTTCCTGGCACATTTGTGTCTATCAATAGGGTCTCCTCATCATCCTAGGTAAAGACATTTGTTAACTATACTAGCCACACTAAAAGCTGGATTTCAGGCTATACTATCAGATTTTAAAAACCTGAATCTCAAATGTGCCAATATTTAGAAATGAAAACTCTATGAGACATAAAACAAAGTGTTTAAAGTCTGCTGAAAAACTGTAGTCCAAATGAGATCATCTTCTGTTCTATCTCCCCCCCCCCCAAATAAACCACATGGTGAGTGGTGCTGACATAGAAAAATACAAAAACTTCTCTGTAGCACATTTTTTCTGATTGCTTATCCCATAGCAACTACCCTTTCTCTTCTGCATATTGAACCCATATCTATCCTTAAAGGAGAGTTAATCTTGATTAGTGTGAGTCTCAGAGATGACATTTGTTTAGGGTGGGTATGTCACTCAAACCTGACCAATAGTAAGATGGAAAGGCAAGCTGGCTTATTCCTTCTCCACATGGCAAACAGATAGGCATTCTTTCATCCTATGGACATTGTATCAGAATATCTTGTAATCATGAAAGCCGTGGTCTAAGGTCCAAGCAGCCCATGCAGACAGTGGAGCAAAAGGATGAATGGCACTGGTGGCTCACAACTGTAATCCTAGCTACTCAGGAGGCCAAGATCTGAAGATCGCAGTTGGAAGCCAGCCAGGCCAGGAAAGTCCAGAGACTCTTATCTCCAATTAAACACCAGAAAACCAAAATGGTGCTGTGACTCAAAGTAGTAGAGGGCTAACCTTGAGTAAAAGAACTCAAGGACAGTGCCATGAAAGAAAAAAGAAAAAAATAAAAGGGATGACTGGTTCTGGGTCATTGATGACATCACTCAGTAGAGAATTTAATCTGCAGCAGTGCCACTTATCTCTGAAAGTCATATGTTGTGCCATAGTCATTGTCCTGTTCAACCAGGGACATCTGTTGCCTAAGGCCTAAAACATCCTGATGTATATCCCTCTCTCTCCCACACATGGCAAGCAAACACTGTCTTACCTATGACTCGACTTCATTTATTTCTAGGGTTGGCTCTTACGTCTTCTGAATCCTGAAAAATAAAAATGGAAGGGCATTACATATGTTATACACACACACACACACACACACACACACACATATCCTGGTAGAAACCTGAGAGGAGAATGGTATCTATAGCAATAATGATGGCAAACACTTTCTCTTTTTTTTTTTTTTTTGGCCAGTCCTGGGCTTGGACTCAGGGCCTGAGCACTGTCCCTGGCTTCCTTTTGTTCAAGGCTAGCACTCTGCCACTTGAGCCACAGTGCCACTTCTGGCCATTTTCTGTATATGTGGTGCTGGGAATCGAACCCAGGGCCTCATGTATACGAGGCAAGCTCTCTTGCCACTAGGCCATATCCCCAGCCCCAAACACTTTCTCTTTTTAAATATATATACACACACAGACACATACACACACATACATATAGTGTGTGTGTACATGTGTGTGTATGTGTGCGTGTGTGTGCCCATCCTGGGGTTTGAGCTCTGGGACTGGTTGCTGTCCCTGAGCTTTTTCACTCACGAGCTAGGGCTTTATTATTTGAGCCACAGCTCCATTTCTAGCTTTTTGGTAGTTAGAGGCCAGAGACTCAGAGACTTTCCTGCCCTACCTAGCTGGCTTTGCATTGCAATCCTCAGGTCTCAGCCTCCTGAGTAGCTAGGATTACAGGTGTGAGCCACTGGCCTGAGTCCATTTGGAAATCTTTAGGAGCTCATTTAACAAACCCAAAGAAGAAAATCTGTACATGCACACTAATGCTGTTCCTTTGATATTAAATTAGTATTATAATAGGAAGAAGACTCCTCTTAGATTAGGCTCCTATGGAGACAGACAAAGCAATTGAAGAGAAAAAGCAGCTGCTCTCCACAGTAAGCTCAGAAATGTACATGTTAATTAAAACATATATTTTCAAATATATTTCAGGGTTCAAGTATTGTGGTATGTGACTAGTTCATGCAAATATTCAATCTGCAAATATTCAAATATTCAACTTGCTCAAAATGCAGGAAGTCATTTTGATAAGTACCTTGTTTACAATGTGAACAAATATAATCATTATATTCAATACACATTACATGAAAATTGAACTACCGAATGGAGGAAAGGGGGTACTAATGGAAGGGGTGACAGGGATCAAGATGCATAGTCATAACCTGACTTCTGGCATTGTAACCCCTTTGTATAACTGTATAACTACTTCATAAAAATAAATAATTTTTAAAATATATAATTGCATTGTTATGGGGCTGGGAATGTGGGTTAGCGGTAGAGTACTTGCCTCGTATACATGAAACCCTGGGTTCGATTTCTCAGCATCACATGTATAGAAAAAAGCCAGAAGTGGCACTGTGGCTAAAGTGGTAGAGTGCTAGCTTCCAGACCCAAAGAAACATGGACTCTATGGTCTCCCTTATTGGGAATAATTAGTACAGGTTTAGGCAAGTCATAGCAGAGCATCACAAGGCCCAATAGCTATACCCTTATGAACACATAAGATGATGCTAAGTAAAATGAACTCCATGTTATGGAAACAATTGTTATATCACAGTTGTAACTACTTTCAACGTCCCATGTTTATATGTAGCTTCTATTATTGATGATGTTCTTGTATCACCTTCCTGTGGTTGTACCTATACTATCTCTGTAATCTTATCTGAGTATATTGGAAACCGTGTATACTGGTATTGGATGCAGGAAATTGAAAGGGAATACCAAATTTGAGAGACACAGGGTAAAAAAAAAGACAAACAACTACAAAAGCAATACTTGCAAAACTGTTTGGTGTAAGTGAACTGAGCACCTCTGGGGGGGGGAAGGGAAATGGGGAGGAGGGAGGGGGGTATGAGGGACAAGGTAACAAACAGTACAAGAAATGTATCCAATGCCTAACGTATGAAACTGTAACCTCTCTGTACATCAGTTTGATAATAAAAATTTGAAAAAAAAAAAAAAAAAAGAAGAAGAAGCCAGGGACAGTGCTCAGGCCCTGAGTCCAAGCCCCAGGACTGGGGGAAAAAAACCAACTGTATTGTTATTATTAAGGTGGTGTACAGAGGCATTACCATTTCATAAGTCAGAGAGTATTTCTCTTTGGACAGTGTCACCCTTTGTTTTCTCCTGTTGCCCCCCTGCCCCCCACCCCACCCCAATCCCGGCTTTTAGGTTGCATAGTTCATTTTCCAAATAGTGTATACTGAGAAAAAGATTTTTTTAAAGCCAAGAACATTGTGTGATCAAAACAAAGAATTACAAAGAAAAAGAAATTCACCTCAGGTTTCTGTTGCTCTATGTATGGGTCATACTATTCCGCACACACTGGGCTCTGGCCTTAGAATTTGGCTGGGAGTGGCGCATTGTGGGTGTTGGTGGGCTGTGCCCTTGAGGTCAGGTGAGGTCTGTTTTGTGTGTGGGTTCCTGTTGACTTCAGTCACTGACCATCTAGAGGGAAGCAACTCATATGACCAATTCCTGATTCAAAATTCTCCCAAACTTGATCTTTCCCAGAGTACCATTTTGGGTTTGAGTTATGAAAATCGCAGAAAGACCCAACTATTTACAGTTACCTTTTGCACTCACTTCTCCTCTTCCTCTCTGCCCTGCAGAGCTTATGTACCTGCCAAATTCCTGTTGACTTCCAAGGAAAACCATCAGGACTTCAATGTAGCCAAAACTCATTGAAATAAAAAATGTGACCAATTTATATAAGCAGAAATTCAGGCTAGGAATTTCTGATTATTTCTGTTAAAATTTCTATAAAGACTTATGAAAACATTGATATTTGCCAAAATTTAGCAATAGAATATTAACACAATGTCTTTTGTGTGTTATGCTACAAACACACACACACACACACACACATACATACTTATCAGGTTAAAAATCAAAGGCAAGTAGCAACATTTCTTAGTGTGATAAGTGTCTGTTATCTTGTAATCTGCTGAATTCACTTTTGATTAAGTTATATCTTAATATTTGAGAAAATTATGACATATAAAGACAGTTGTATCTTTTTCTGCTCTCAATATGCTTTTAACCTCTTCAAAGGAGCCATTAACATCACAGCCAGAAATGCACAATCAAGTTCAGAGAAAGAAGACAGGTTCTGGGGTTGCCTAATACATCAGTCAGTGAAATGCTTTCACAAATGATCAAATGTTCCAATTCAGAAGTAAAGGGAATTTGATTTTGTATTTAATGATGTGATTATGCACACTATATACATATGTTATATCTGTAGATAGATAGATAGACATGTGCACACACAGCACTTTGGCTATGAGTTGTGAATAAGTAGAGTGATCCAGCGCATTTCCTTTGAGACTGTGAGCAGAAGGGATGCTTGCTCACCCTGCTCCCCGGTGATGACATACAAATATCCTGGCAGAGTAAAATGAGGGCTGCATCAGTGCCACACAATAGTACATGCATAAGGCTTGACACTGTTGTACTTAACACCAACAAAAGTGAGTAGTCATTTATTCAATCGTGACCATATCAGTCTGCCAAGAGTGACTCAGTTTGTTAATATTTATTTATTTACTTTTTTGTGTGTATAAGTGTGTGTGTGGTCCTGGGGCTTGAACTCAGGGCCTGGACACTGTCCCTGAGCTTCTTTGCTCAAGGCCAGCACTTCACTATGTGAGCCATAGTTCCACTTCCCACTTTTTTGGTAGATAATTGAAAATAAGAGTCTTACAGACTTTCCTGCCTGGACTGGCTTTGAATCCCAATCCTTAGATCTCAGCCTTCTAAGTAGCTAGAATTATAGGCATGAGTTTAGTAGCATGATTATAGGCACCTGGCTATTTTGATATATTTTGAGACAAAATATATCAAAGCCTCACTATTAACCAGACTGGCCTTGAACTTGAAATCTTCCTGCCTCCATAACCTCTTGCTGTGATAACTGGTATGTGCCACTATACCTGGTTTGCTCTAACAGTTTTGTTTTTTTTATATGGAAGCTCATCTAATCCGACCAATGTCATTTTGAGAGAGAAAATGCTTTTGTTCTCAATTTACTGGAAATTATCACAGTAAAAATAGCCCATGTTAGATAATTAGTAACAGACTTGGATCCAGGGAGCAGGGCTCTACTATCTGTGCTCCTAACATTCAGTTCCTAAAAACATATGGGGTGTGACATTCTAGGGCCTTCTTTTCCATAGGATGATGTTTGGTTGCTCCTGACATAATGAATGAAAGGTGGTCGGAGTTGTAGCTGTTCCAGTCTCAGGTGTGTGACCTACCTAGAGCAATGTACTGAATTTCTCTATGTTTCAGCGTTCTGCTTGGAAAACTGAGGCTGGTGGGAGAATTTCACATGTTGGCATGCAGCTAACAATTATAATGGCTAGTGGCTGTATTAGTTCTCTTACCGTACACTTAGGGACTCAGAGTGAAGAGCACATTGGATTGATCTGGGGACTTAGCTTCGCAGTTCTTAAGGTTGAGTAGCTTACACAAGGCTGCAGGGTGAATTCCACAGTACCTCCAAAAAAAAGGGAGGATCAGGAACACTGGATTTGTAGAGGATTTATGTTAGATTTGACCATGTGCTTGCAGTGTTTTATTACTGAGGAATTTTGTTATTGTTGTTTTCTGAAGCACTTGATGGATTTAAAATAACTCATCATTAAGGAATCTTTATATTGGAGCTAGAAATGTAGCTTAATGGTAGAGTGCTTGCCTAGCATGAATGAAGCCCTGGGTTCAACTCCTCAGTACCACATAAACAGAAAAAGCCAGAGGTGCCACTGTGGTTCAAGTGGTAGAGTGCTAGCTTTGAGCAAAAGAAGCTCAGGGACAGTGCCCAGGCTCGTAGTTCAAGCTCCAGGACTGGCAAAAAAAAATAAAAAAAGAAGAAGGAGGAGGAAGAGGAGGAGGAAAGGAAGGAAGGAAAGAAGGAAGGAAGGAAGGAAGGAAGGAAAGAAGGAAGAGAGAAAAAGAAAAGAAAAAAGAAGATAAGGAATCCTTATATAAACCTTTAACCATGTACCAGAGGCTATCCAATGGAAACAAATGCATTATGTATTACTGTTTTGGATATTAGTTCTGAAAATGTCAACAATCGTTCTCCACATCAAAGAATGCCCCTTATCAAGGGCTTGGCTGAGAGGATAAAAACACTGGCTATTTACCTTATGACCTTGGTCTTCATCCAGATCCTAGTGCCAATTTTAAAAAGTTTTGTGATCTCAGCTCTACACAGGTGGAGAGTAGTCCATATCACCAAGAACACGGATTAGGAAAACCGGAATGTCCTTGCTTAGGAGAGATCTAAGGGTGAAGAAAATCAGAAGCCAGGGCAGTTGATGCACCATCCCGGAGATGGTGGGCTGTGAATGTGGACGAGGCAGCACAGAGCAGGACCTGGGGATGCGCTCCAACCTGGCTTGCAGATGAAAGAAGTCTGTTTTTAGAACTTGCAACTCATCCAAGTCTGTTTTTCAAGCCAACTCCTTCTCTCCATATCCCACCCCCACCCCACTGTCTCCTTCCAGAAACAAAAAGCAGAAAAGTCATACAGAAGGATCTTTTGGATGTCAAATCAAGGAAGGACTTTCACTTTGGAAAGGATGATTATAGATGAACTGTTACATTTCAGTCTTTGCTTTTAAGAATTAAGATTAAAAAGTAGTCAGATGCTGAATTTTAATAGTGTTTTGAATTCCTATGTTAATGATTTCTTATCATTATACCTGTGGTATGATATTCTCAGGAAGGAGACACCCAGCTGTAGGGTGGCAATCTTTACATTGAATTTAAAGTTTCCTTGGTCCCATTTGAATAGTTAAATTTTTTAAACATATTTTTAAATCTCATAAAAATAATGTAGTTTATATTTGATATTTGTATTTCACAACACATTTAAATCTGTTTTCTAACTGTACATTATCTAAAACTATTTCTCTTAGCATTTGTGCCTTTGATACATCCTTTATTTTTTTATCTTATTAGTTTCTTAGTTTAGTGATTCCAAGGTATTCTTAAGAGATACTTTAGTGATCAACGAGTAAACTAGTTTGTGTGTGTGTATGTGTGTGTGTGTGTGTGTGTGTGTGTGTGAATCACATTTATTTGTTACAGGAAGAAGAGAGTATGTCAACATCTGGTTATACACTATATTTCCAAATATAGATGGATAGATGAGAGTGATCTTTGTTTAGCTATAAATTAGAATATTCAGCTAGCCAAGAATATGAACCTCCACACTATGGCTATATCAAGCAAGAAATATTTAAGAACCTATTCTAGATACACAAATATTAAATAACAGCAGCTGTTTTTAGAGGCCCCTTCCCCAATGGAGGAAAGAGTTGTTGTTGGGGGGTAACGTTTCTACTAAAGGAGGCAGAGAATTCAAGTTAGTGGACACTATCCATGTGAGAAGCAGACTATTCTTTCTGGCTTTCTATTAACGGTGCAGAGCCTAAGAGCCTTGTAGCTTCCACCAGTACCACACAAATGGTGGGAAGGAAGGACACCCGGCTTGAGGACCTTGTCAGAAAACCCCACAGAGTGCTAGGCTGTGTGGGGAGCAGATCACTTGATTTTTCCAGGAGGCAGTTCATCCTTGGTGCCTAGCTTTCCCGGATCATCCATTAGGCTAAATTGGCTTCTCTCACATGCACGGAGGGGAGAGCGGATGAAAAGGGTACAAATGCCACAGACGTTTATTGTCAGCAAACAAAAAAAGGCGCACATGTGCCAGTTTATAAATTACTGTTTTCATTAAAAAGGAGTTCAAAAATCAGGTTCCACTTTGCATTGTTAAGACCTGAATATTTTTTTCAACCGTGTGATTTCATTATATGAATTACAGAACAGTAATAGAGTAATATTACTCTTAAGCCAGCTCACTTAAATTTAAGACATTCAAGACCCACTAATTCACTAGGTTCTTTAGTTCAAGTTATGCAAATAATATACATTTTTTTATTCGGCTTCCCACCAGGTTACACATGCATTATAAACACAACAAAGGCCTCTTTCTTGTACAATATATTACTCAAAAGCTAGTGAAAAATAGAAGCCAAAATATTGTGAATTACATTCTTATAATGGTTTGGCTTTGTAGGGCTGTCTGACATATTTTAAATGCTAAAGAGAAGAAGGAGTTGGAAAACGAGGAATGTTGGCTCACTGTTACCTAGCACTGTTGTCATTCTTACTGATCTTCAATGTCTAAATCAGATTATTATCTTTGTTTTCTTGAGAGTGGAACTAGCAGATCTAGCTTTGCTACATTTGGAAAATCAGCAGGGGGAATCGTTGTCTCTAAAAGAGAAAAAAAATTTTAAAAGGGGCCGAATCTTTACATAAATTACCATGCTTTTCTCCAAACTCAGAGCAGGAGAACATGTGTTCCACCTTCTAAAATCTTGAGCAGAAAGCTTATGATCAAAATCAATATGGATTATTTCACAAACAGTTTTTGTGCACATTTAGGATAAGTTCCCTAATTTATTTCACACATTAAAAAATATAAGGCACATTAATTCCATTTTGACAATAAGAGAAGAAAAAAAAGCATTAAAGTTAAAAAAATAGAAATGCTGAATTCCGCCTTATGAAAAAAACCACAATATTCACAGACTTTATATGGGCTAAATAGAAGGATGATTCTGTGTCCCTGTCAAGGTTTCTATTTTCAGTAATATTCAATGTAATCAACTGGTAAATAGCTCGACTGAATAAAATAAAAATAGATATTAGGATTTATTTTTTTAATTAAAGTGGAACCTGTTTATGCATGCATCAACATATATAAATGAATCCCATTATAATCCTCAGACTTTAAATAAACATTCTTTCGTGAAGAGAGCATTATTTGTTTATGCCAAGCAAAATGGAAAACTAAAATAAGAAAAGCAGAAAATAGGAAATTCAGTCCTTAAGCTTCATGACGTAAGGCAGCTCTGTGGGAACCAGAGCTCATTCCTTTATACTTGTATGCAATCTGAGCCCAGTGGCTTTGAAAGCTCTGAAGTCCTCCACAAAATTCTTCCCTTTCCCCGCCCCTTAAAAAAAAACCCGAAAACTCTCCAAACCCCAAACCAAGAAACAAACACCCCCCCCAAAAAAAAACAACAAAAAACACCACTATCTCAACTAATTTCTATCATCTCACCAGCATTTCTAAAAGACATTCTCACCTTCAATCCTTTCCTGGGACACAGTAGAACCATCTCTGGAGTACTTAACAAGTCACTCCTGGTCTCTGGTTTCATTCAACAAGTGTCAGTGGTGCTTTGGTAAAGCATAAAGTCCTTTCTTAGGTGGCCCCAAACCACCGCAGATGACAGACAAGTATGTTCTAAGATGGGGTACCATCCCTTTGGATGCCCCTGGCCCTGTCCTGCCTGGGTCCATAGATGGCTCCCTCCTTCACAAAAATGTAGGCACGGAATCACATTGACAGTCGCAAACATCGATAGTTGGGACTCAAAGGCGAAGGGAGAAAAGTGGTCCTCTGTCAGACTGCCACAGATATACATTTATGTATGTGCAAAGACTGTGAGGTCAGAATTATTTCTTAATTGCATTTCACACCTGGTTAGGACAGTGTATACAGCTGCACGGAGATGAAAGGAGGAATTGATCCTTGAAACGAGAATAGGTAGGGACGGCATTGGAAGACTTGAGAGCAAGGCATACTGGGATGGAGTGAAAAGCAGAATTCACTTTTGGTAGATTGATTTCTTGCCAGCATTTGAAAAAAAGAGGAAGGTGGCTTTGGAAAGAACTCTCATTCCCCAGAACTGACCGCTAACACCCCACCTCCCCCACCCCAACATACACACAGCCACTGGAGCCAGCAGAGATTTTTGATGCAATTAGACCTTCATGCACCATCCATAACAGCTGGTAAGAGTTTCCCAAGTTTTCCCTTTTGAATTGGAGTGGAATATGAAAGAAATAAAATATCCTGACAACTTCTAGCATTGTCTTGTGACTTAAAAAAAATCAGCCTGTGAAGTATCACTGCTCTGTTTTAGTCTAATGCTACTTCTATCTTTTATCCTTTTTAATTAGAAGGCAAATTCTCAGACCGCCAGGCCTAATCCCTACACAGTGGAACAAAGCCCAGCAAAGCCTTTGAACACTGTTCAGCCGGGCAGCACAAGCCCTAGTAACTGTTGGCAGTAGGGGCTGGACTCTGACCCTCATCTCAGCCGTTCCCCTGAAGCTCATGATGCTCCTTGCCCTTCGGAACCCTATCTGTTGTTCTTCTGTTTAGACTGAAAAGACAAAAGAAGAGACAATGTGGGAAATCTAGAGGATTGGCTAGGTAGGATGTGGGGAGCTAGTGATGGATAGGACCGAGTAAATGGCGTTTCACGGGAATGGACACAGTGAGGAGAATTGGATCACCAGATTAGGTCTTTAGGTTCAAGAAATTTCTTCATCCCTCACTAAATCTTTTCATGGACAATGCCACTTTTTAAACAATTGTTGCATTTCCAATTACTCCAGGAGTGTTCAAACAAATGCCCCCAACCCCTCCATGAAAAGTTTGCTCATATTTTAAACTCACCAGATGAAAATCAATAAAACAAATACCCCCTAAATCAGTGGCAGACACTTACATCTCCAAAGTATTTACACTTGTAATAATATTTGAGTCAAGAGCATAATTTGAGCTCACTCAAGCAAAACATGCAACTAGACAGAAACGTGAATTTTCAAAGCTAATGGGAAGAATCATGAATCAAAAAGCCAAATTCCAAGTATGCAAATATGAAAGAGGATTGTTTGCATTTCCTACTTTGTCGAACTATGAATTAGTGAACAGTGAAATGGCAGATGCTACTTACCACGCTGCTAACTCTGTCAAATTGTTCTTAGATTGAGCTACGTATGTGTGTGGGAATTACAGTCTGGTGCTAGCAGGTTTGAGAGTTGTAATGGGATTTCTCAAGGGAAAAAAAAAGGATATACTATAAATTTTTGTTTTTAGATATTTGCATGGAACAGACATTTAACAGGGGGAAAGAGAAGAAAAAAAACCAAAAACATTTTCTTGGAAACATTTTTAGCAGTTTTTTAGGTTCTAAACAGCAGGTTTCAAAAGAACACTTTTACCAATCTTTCTAGTGCAATACTTCATCCAACTATTTAGAGACATCTTTGGACCTACATATAAAGTATGTGATAGTGATTCAGAGGTTAATTTAAATCAGAGGGAAGGATTCAGTCAGGGGCTGAGAGGAGTGATGTCCAATAAGTCAGTACCATTTAAATACACGATCTTAAATTCAAAGTTACAGCTGAGCTATTTTTAAGGATGCTTCCGTTTCTAATTCTCAACAAGAATAGTCATCTGGAGTCTCATATTTAAACAATATGTGGTTTTGAAATGTGCAAAGCGTGGGAGTTCTACATTAATTTCTAGTACATTAATTCCAAGCACATGTGCTTATCATATTAAAAGGACAGCAGTATGTGCCCTTGTGGGCTATTTATATAATATCTATGATTCAAACAACAAAATACTGTAAATCTTCTTCAATATTCCCTATCTTTATGCTGCATAAGGAAACCCTTCCTCCAGGCCAGAAACGGTAAAACGGTAAAACATACAAAGCTAATTAAATAAAATGTACAGATACTACTTTATAAAGAACGATGCAGCTTCCTCACAATCTTCTCTTAGCTGCTTTTGCATTTTGTTTTTACCTTTGGTCTCCTCCAAAAATAAACAAAAACAAGGTATAAAAATATAGCTACTTATATTAATGGTTTTAATCTTTCTTTTTCTTTCTTTCTTCCTTCCTTCCTTCCTTTCCTACTTTCCTTTCTTTTTCCCTCCCTCCCTCCCTCCCTCCCCTTCTTCTCTCCCTCTCCCTTCCTTCCTTCCTTCCTTCCTTCCTTCCTTCCTTCCTTCCTTCCTTCCTTCCTTCCTTCCTTCCTTCCTTCCTTCCTTCTTCCTTCCTTCCTTCCTTCCTTCCTTCCTTCCTTCCTTCCTTCCTTCCCTTCTTTCTCTCTCTCTTTCTTTTCTTTCTGTATCTGTCTCTTTTTTGCTTGTTTTCCTTCTTCTGCTTCATTTTAAGAGAAAACAGAAAAAAAAATGGATACATAAATTATTTCAGGGCTCCCAAAGGCGATCAAAACATTTCAAATAAAAAAAATACCTTTTGTAAAGATGGAAGCCATTTAAAGAAATTGGTTAAATGTTTGCACGAATTTCACTGTCTAATGCTCTCATGGAAATGATCAATAAACATTTGCATCAAAAAGAGCAAATTCATTATTCATAATAATAATAGGAAATCTTTACCAAGTGCAATTTTTTATTTCTTGGTGTCCCATATGTCCATGCTGTCTTTTACAGGTGAGCTAGGAAATCCTTCAGGCAACATGCTTTAGTGATAATGTGATAGTTTCAAAAGAAGGTTCTAAAGGCCCAGAGAGGGTCTAAGAAATGCACAGGTTCCAGTCAATCAAACTTGGCCTCAATTCTGGTAGCTGGAGGGATTTTCTGTTTGTTTTTTGCCTCTTCTCTGCCCTGTATCTACTCACCTTAATCACGGGTAGTACAAGATCATTTTAGTAGAATGGGACAGAAAAGAATCTAGCTCAGAAGACTCTGAAACTTTTTAAAGATAGTCTTCTGCTTTTCTTTTAATAAGCTAAGTCCTGCTTGAGCCTTGACAATGCAGGAAACCTTGTTATTAAAAATGGTTGAGCATACTCATTAATACTCATTGGAATGTGAAAATTAAAATAACTGCTATATTTTCAATCTTTTCCTTCTTAAGGTTCATGGAACTTAGGTGTTTATCATAGTTAAATTATTTCTCTGTGTGTGTGCGCGTGCATGCATGTGCATGTGCACGTGCACTTGCGTGTGTGTAGTTTAGTTTTTATTATTCTTATTCCATTCCTTCCATTGAATTAAGCTTTCTTTATTAAAGCTAAAACTTTAGAGAGTATCTGAAGCTTATAATGTAAATGACCACAATTCCTGAACTCAATCAAAACAAATACTCAGAGGAAAAAGAACAAGAAGAAGGCCAGCCCTTAATTTTGTATTCTGATCCACAGTGACTGTGTAACTATATCATTAACGATGTTCTCTAACTGGGCAAGTCCCTACCCTAGAGTGTGAAAGATCAAAGAAAACATTCTTTTCTGTCTGGTATACTTAGTTGTGCTGCCTCCCAACAGTGGGATAAAAGGAAGTAGCTAAACTGTTGCCATTTTGCAACATCTGCTATAATTCCCCTAAATCCAGATTTGTCTGACACAGACAGCCCTGTTCTTACCTCATGACCATGTGACAGTGTAACACCAGTCACATTGAGCTTGAGGACTACAGCTCCGGGCTATGATAATATGAAGAAAAACCTTTTTGCCTAGGGCAAAACACTTGTAACAAAGTATTATTCATCTGGCCAATTTAAATCTTCTCTCAAAAAAGGTACCCAGAAACATATGCAGTATGCCTTTGTAAAAGGCTGGAGCAGCTCATAGGCAAATGACCTGAACCAAGAGTACAAAACCTAATGTCCTGATTAATTACTGCTAAGCGGCTCTGATACACAGCAAAGAGAATGCTGGTACTAATCCCTAACCCTGTCCTACATTCTCAAAATAGCCCCAGCACTGCTGACAGTTACAAAAACAAACCTAGGCACGGCTGGCTTTAGAAATTTCTTTTTCACAGTCTGTCTCAGAAGTTGACCATTATCACCTGGTACCTCTACCTTATAAAACAAGGATGAAGTTTATATCCATGACTAAGTAGGACGTTCTCACACGAGGGGACTTCTTAGGATACAAGAATAGATCTATGGAAAGAAAAATCCGGAAAGGTGAGGGCTGGCAAGAGCACATACAAAATAGAAATACAAATATTATTTTCAGGATTCAGCTTAGAAGATTGAGCTTTTCTGAAAATTGTTCCCTAAGAGTTAGGACATCTACTAGCTTGCTTTGACGATTAGCCTGAAGCTCACGGATTGTTGTATTTAGAATTTTATTAAGATGGGATGTTTAAATTCCTTTAACCTATACAAATACAGAGCAATTCTTATTCTACACCTCAATCTCAGATATTTTAGAATTTCAAATTATTTGAATCACAAGACCACATTGGCTTCACTAATCAAGCACCGTGCAGGTGTTTTTATTAAAGAGGCAGATATAGGGAATTCCTTTAATTTCTGCTAAATAAGCAAGAGATGGATGGCTGAAAGATTGAAGTCCCACTCAAGAAAATATTGTTTTCTTGGCAAATTCTTTTCTTTTTGTGCTGGTACTGGGGCTTGAACTTAGGGCCTAGACACTGTCCATTGGCTTTATCTGCTCAAAGCTGGCACTCTACCACTTGAGCCACAGCTTCCCTTTCAGCATTTTTGTGGTTAATTGGAGATTGGCTTTCCTGCCTGGGCTGGCTTTAAACTGCAGTCCTCAGATCTGAGCCTCCTGAGTAGCTAGGATTAAAACATGAGTCATCAGCAGCTGGAAACATTCTTCTATTTTTTTTTTTTAAGAATCACTAAAATGTAGTTTATTGTACTATCATTCATAATGCTGTTATAGTGCAAGTAAGTCACATTATAATTCTTCCTTGGGCTTTATGGACAACACAGCACCTTGCACTAATTTAAACAAGTAATGAACCTTTTCTATTTTGAAGATAGATCTTGAATTGAAATTTATTCTACTGCTGACAGTTATTCTACTGGGAAACTCCTACCTCAGTTCTAGGAAACAGAAAGGAACAGGAAAGCCAGGCAAGGTTGGGGTCCTGAAGGGCAACCCTATCTTAAAGGTTCTTATCACTAGTGCCAAGTAGACAAGATGTGTATTTCACATGCAAGGTGCTCATTAGCAAGGCTAATTCCATTTTAGGTTCTCAAGAAAACCACTCTGTGTAATGTAACAATGATATATTCTGTATTGGACCACAAAAGGAATGACTTTTCCACTTGCCCAGATCAAACAAAATCATGGCAGCCTGGGAAAACTCAAGAAACTGGCTCAGCTTTGCAGCCTAAGTTTGGCAGATATTCACTGTTTTGATCCTGCACCAAGCATTTTCTTTTCTTTTCTTTTCTTTCTTTCTTTCTTTCTTTCTTTCTTTCTTTCTTTCTTTCTTTCTTTCTTTTCTTTTCTTTTCTTTTCTTTTCTTTTTTCTCTTTTTCTTTTTTTTTTTGGATCTATTGTGGGGCTTGAACTCTGGGCCTGGGTGCTGTCCCTGAGCTCTTCAGTTCAAGTCTGGCACTCTACTACTTGAGTCGCAGCACCACTTCTGGTTTTTGGAGTGGTTTATTGGAGATAAGAGTCTCATGGACTTCTCTGCCCAGGCTGGCTTTGAACTGTGATCCTCAGATTTTAGCCTCCTGAGTAGCTAGGATTTCAGCCATAAGCTACTGGCCCCTGGCTTGCCTGCCTTCCTTCCTTCCTTCCTTCCTTCTTTCCTTCCTTCCTTCCTTCCTTCCTTCCTTCCTTCCTTCCTTCCTTCCTTCCTTCCTTTCTTCCTTTCTTTCTTTCTTCTTTCTTTCTTTCTCTTTCTTTCTTTCTTTCTTTCTTTCTTTCTTTCTTTCTTTCTTTCTTTCTTTCTTTCTTTCTTTCTTTCTTTCTTTCTTTCCTTTCCTTCCTTCCTTTCCTTTCCTTCCTTCCTTCCTTCCTTCCTTCCTTCCTTCCTTCCTTCCTTCCTTCCTTCCTTCCTTCCTTCCTTCCTTCCTTCCTTCCTTCTCTCTTTCTTTTTGCCAGTTCCGGGGCTCAGACTCAGGGCCTGAGCACTGTCCCTTCTTTTTATTTAAGGCTAGAACTCTACCACTTGAGCCACAGCATCACTTCTACCTTTTTCTGTTTACGTGGTGATAAGGAATTGAACTCAGGGCTTCATGCATGCTAGGCAAGCACTCTACTGCTAAGCCACATTCCTACCTCCCTTGCTTTTCTTTATACAACACCTTTCCATTTTCTTCTCGTGGGTTTTCCCTGTTTCTCCTTTTCTCACTTGGTCTCAAGAAGCAGTCTTTGGTTTCCATTATTCTCAGAATTTGGGTGATTCACCTTCTCATTAATGGGTATGTAGCTTAGGAATCAACTTACTTTGGTTATTATATTTTCCTAATATTTTTGTCGGTCATGGGGCTTGCACTCAGAGGCTGGTGCTGTCCCTGAGCACTTTTGCTCAAGGCTAGCACTGTACCACTTTGAGCCACAGTGTGACTTCTAGTTTTCTGGTGGTTAATTGAAGATAAGAGTCTCGTGGACTTTCTTCCCTGGAGTGACTTTGAACTGCGATCGTAGGATCTCAGCTTCCTGAGTAGGTAGAATTACAAGTGTGAGCCATTGGTGCCCAGCACATCTTCATAATTTTGAGCAACATCAGGGCTTCCCTAAAGCCCAAAGCAACAACTCTGTTTGAGGCAAGGGACCGAGTTCCTGTTCCTCTCGTTGAAGCATTACATTAGACAGGTCCTGTCCAACTAGACTTCTTTCCTGTCTGCCAAGATGGACTCAATTTAGGGAGAAAATTCCCCTCTGGTTTACTACAGATTAAAAAAGAAAATTTAAGAAGTGAAAAATCACTTCCTTGCTGAGATTTGAATTGCATGTTATGAAGATCTGGTGTGCTTCTACACTGATCAGTCTCTTTAGGCTGGATGTAGGCAGACAGTGGAGCACAGTAAATTCTGGATTAGAGACAACCATACAGGATCTCACTCCTGAGTGAATTACTTGACCTCTTTGAACCTCAGTTTCCTCAACTATAAAATGGGGCAAGTAAGCCTTCCTTCACAGGGTTGTTGGGGGATTGAATGCAATAATGAATGTAAAGCAACCTCTTTCCCAACCACAACAATCCCATTAGGCATTATAATGTCTATTTCACAGAGCAGGGGTGAGGGTTCACAAAGGCTAAAGCACTTGTCAAATGTCTCAACTGCATGGTAGGTGTTTAATCTGTGAGATCTACCTAAAATAACTTATCACCAAGTTGGAGAGTTTGGTCTTGGGGCCTTTCCAGAAAAACCCAATGACAGTTTACTAACCTAGTAGTAAGTAATTAAGTTTTTTTTCTAAAAAAATTAACTCTACAACCATTCTACTTACCATCTCCTTTTCACAGCACAGGATCTAGAGCTCCAGGAAAGTTCCATCGCTTGCCAAAGGTCCCAGCATTACATAGGTAGAACCAGATTGATAAATTTGTGTTTCTCTGCTCTGGAGATCATGCTTTTCCCATTCTGCTTCTGGTCTTCCCTCATCCTGTCTATCTGCACAGTGGTACAGGCGGGTAGTAGGCATTCGAAGCAGAAAGGCCAAATCTGTACCAGAGTATGTTCTGCAGCAGGCTTGGAGCACATCCTTGCTGAGGTTTTTCTAGAAACTCAGCAAAAATTATCATGTTTTCTAGAATGAAACCTAAATATAACCCAATCTTAAGTTAAAAAAAAAAAAAGTATACCAAGCTGAAAATATCAACACACTAAGCAGAAAGACTAAGACTGTGGAAGGCTGTTGGGGTGCTTTGGCAAAACAATGGAAAGAGGAGTCAGATAAAATTCCAAATGCTTCAGTTAGGAATAAGAACCTGAGGGCTGGGAATATGGTCTAATGGTAGAGTGTTTGCCTGGCATACACGAAGCCCTGGGTTCCTTAGCACCACATACATAGAAAAAGCCAGAATAGTGTTGTGGCTAAAGTGGGAGAATGCTATCCTTGAGCAAAAAGAAGCCAGGGACAGTGCTCAGGCCCTGAGTTCAAGCCCCAGGACTGGCAAAAAAAAAAAAAAAAAAAAAAGAACCCGATTCTGTGTATTTTCTATTGTCTATGGTGCAAGAGGTTTTCTAAGAGTGGATTACTAGGTAAGGCCTGTTGGTGCACTGTGGTAATTTCAGCCAGTGGATCATGAGTTTGAAGCCCCTAGACTCCTTATGAAGATTTTTACAAAACAGAAAGGAACAGCTACAAGTTAGTAATCCTGGAGGTGTTTCTGACCTGCTGATTTGCACTGCTCTGTTTTCTTTATACACATTCCTTCTAACTCAAACTCCAAAGCTTCCAGATTTACAAAAGATTGTAAGTAGATGACAGAGAGTGGGTTTAAGGAATTCACAAGAGTACTTTAGGTCATTGGCTTTCTTTTTTTTTAATTTTTAATTTTTGCTCTGTTGTGGGGCTTGAACGCAGGGCCCGGACACTGTCCCCAAGCTCTTTTTTAGCTCGAGGCTAGCGCTCTACCGCTTTGAATGCTCTACCACAGCTCCACTTTTGGTTTTCTGGGGGTTAATTGGAGCGAAGTCTCACAGACTTTCCTGCTCAGGCTGGCTTTCACCATGACCCTTAGATCTTGGTATCTAGGAATATAGGTGTGAGCCACCAGTGCCCAAAGTTAGGCCTTTGGCATTTTTTTTTTAATTGTAAAGGTGATTACAGAGGGGTTACAGTTACACAAGAGCCTCAGGTGTCTGAAGAAACGTGCATGGGAATTATCTGGGAGATCTGGTTAAAATGTAGATTCTAACCAGAACCTATGTCCTGATGTTGCCATTCTGCCTTCCTAACCACAAAAATGGTCCCAAGACCCACTGAGAGCTTCTAAGTCATGGATCCACCTGTTCTACCTCATAGAAGTGTTGTTGAAGACAGGCTGCAAACTTGGAAGCATTATTTAACCCCAGATGCAGGGAGATCCCAGGTGAAATCCTCCCTGCCAACTAGAACAGGCACTGAGGTGGAGAGCTGGTAAGCAGAGAAGCTGGGGAGCACTTGTTCATAGTCATCGTATGTGCAAAGAAAGCCCTGGGTTCAATCCCCAGCAATGGAGATGGAAAAAAAGAAAGATTATTTTTTTCTATCTTGTTGAAGAATTGAGGTTTTGATGGGCATTGAATTTGTAGGTCGTCTTTGGCAGTAGGGCCATTTTCACAATATTAGTTCTGTTGCCCCACAAACATGGGAGGTCTTTCTACTTCCTTGTGTTTTCCTCACTTTTGAGTTTTATGGTGGTTTTTTTTCCCCCCTGTCGTGGTCTTTCATTTCCTTGGTTTATTCCTAGGCACTTTATTTTTTGTTTATTTTTAAGGCTATTGCAAATTAAATTGTTGTCCTGGTTTCCTTCTCTGCTCATTGTTGGAATATAGAAAAGCTGCTGGGTTTTGTGGGCTGATTTTATATCTTGCTATTTTGCCATAGGTATTTATTAGCTCTAGACGCTAGATCCAAATCATAAACACATTTGAAATTATATACAGTGTCATACGCATATATGTACAAATTGACTTTAGTATGGTATACTCAGGGAAGGATTATATTTCATGTACTATGTAAAAATGTAACCACTTAACTTGAGGGTGTAGATGGGTTTGGGAAAGATGGAGAAGAAAGATGGAAGAGGTGATATTGATCAAGATGCATTGTACTCACTGACTTGTTGAATTGGATCCACTTGTACAACTACTTGAAGATAATTAAAAATGCAAAAAAAAAAAAAGGGGGGTGGAGATGGGAAAAGAATTTCTCAGTGACTTTGACAAGCCGAGTTGAGACTATAACCAAACAAATTGTCTTAAAACCAGACTTCCAATTCTAATTTAGAAGGTGAGCAATTGGCTTTTAGTAGGACTGGTAGATAGAAGTCAGTAGTCATACAAAGCAAAACTAGATTTGTCCAGAGCTAGGCTATGATTTTCCTTGATGCATCAAAGTGAAAGAGAGTAAAGAGTATAAGGTACACAAGTGGCTAAGGCTAGGACACGACTACTGCAGAGAATGGAAGAAGGCAGCTACTGGAGCCGGCTGTGAGTGGATTACACAAGGTGGGGAACTCTGGCCACAGGCAGGACAGAGGCTATACTTCGCATTTGTTTGAAGATTTGCTAAATCTTAGCGTCTGGGTAATAGATTTCTCTATACTAGTTTGCCTAGAAGCAGATACAGAGGGAGGATGTGTTGAGCCAATACTACCAAGAACTCTCAGAATTGAGCTGTCATTACTCATTCCCAGTGAAGATGGACATGTGTGCGTCAGAGTTAAATCCCTTTCCAGTCTTTCCCAGGCAGAAAAGTCACTGAACAAGGTCAAAATTGGCCAGGTGATTTGGAATGGACAGTTGGATACTGTGGTGTGAAAATATCAAGATGGGCTGATTCCTCATGTCTCACAGCCAGGTGGGCCTTTTGTTTGTGCATATTTGTATGGGGGCAAGAATCTAGGGTTTGGATGCAGTTCCTTGAGTGTGGTACTTGTTCTACCCTTAAACTATCACTCCTTCACTTTCAGTGTGTGTGTGTGTGTGTGTGTGTGTGTGTGTGTGTGTGTGTGTGTAATTAGAGACAAGAATCTCATGGACATTTTTGCCTGAATGGGCTTTAAACCTTGATCCTCAGATCTTAGCTTCCTGAGTAACTAGGATTATAGTCACTAGCCACCAGTACTTGGCTTGTACATTATTTATTTATTTATTTATTTTTTGCCAGTCCTGGGGCTTGAACTCAGGTCCTAGGCACTGTCCCTGAGCTTCTTTTACTCAAAGCTAGCACTCTACAACTTGAACCACAGCGCCATTTCTGGCTTTGTTTGTTTGTTTGTTTATGTGGTACTAAGGAATTGAACTCAGGGCTTCATGCATGCTAGGTAAGCACTCTGTCACTAAACTGCATTCCCAGACCCAGAATTTTTTCTTAAAGTGCATTTGTTGGTTGGGTGCATGAAGCTATAAGCAACTATTGCACTGCAGTGTATTGCTGAATTTTAAAAAGAAATTTGTTTTGAATTCTTGAAGAGAAAAGGAAAATCACTTCCTATTGGCCATTCAAAGCTGTGCTTTCTTAAGAGACTGACAGACTTTCCTGCTTTCAGGAGCTGGCTGGTCAGGGAGATAGAATAGGTCATTGTAAAATGCTGTGATTCACCCCACTTAGACCAGCTTCCATTTCACATTGCTAACATGGCCTTGAATCTGTTAACACATTTTTTTCTCCTGAAAATTTTCTTAGTGGTGAAGGGAAAAGGATGTGTGTGTGTAGGGGGAGGAGGGAATAAAGGATACTGTCAAATTGATTAAGTGACCACTCATTAGAGAGAGTAACAAGAGGTAAAATCTGCATATGATTGCAGCCATGAATCTGATCTGAAGTTGTAAAAGACAAAAACCGGGCTGCAAACCTCCCAGGCTAGAAGTACTTGAGGGCCAGTTGGGGGAGGGGAGGCTCCAGTAGTAACTGCCCTTTGCAAATGCTTGTTAGAGTAGCCATCTGGATAATCTGATTTTCTGAAAATTTGTATCTCCAGTGTCAAAAATTGCATACACTGGTCACCTCTGTTCTTTCTTTATTATACATTTTATTCCCTCCTATTATTTTTCTTCCTCATATTTTTCTTTCTATTTCTCCTTTACAAGATTTTCAGTCCACCCTACAAAAACTCATGGTGCATGAAAACAAAAATCAGTCAAGTTTTCAATCTTGAGGGTAGAAACATAGTTTACATACACAGAAAGAACACGAACAATCTCCTCTTCCTCCTCCTCTTCTTTCTCCTCCTTCTATTTTAAAAGGTAAATGAGTCTTCAGTTAATGACTTTTGTTTGCTTTTTCTTTAGTTGCTAGAGGTGAGTATGTACAACTCCCAATTTCCTAGCTCATTGAACAAACCAAAAAATACCTAGAATGAAGATCTAGACCTTGGATAGTGTGTGGGTTTTGGAGCAGATGGAGATCAGCTTAGTAGTAAGTACCTTTCAATGGAAGATTGCACTGGTGACATGAACAGCTCTACCCTTATCCTTATTTGCAATAATGGCTTCATGCTATAGCCCTAAAAGAACCCCATGATTGTCTATCTTTCAATATTTTTTTTTTGTCATTGTGGGGCTTGTGTTCCTGAACTTTTTCTTTTTCTTTAATATGACAATTTTATTACTAGTTTTTGTTTATGTGGTACTGAGGAGTAGAACCCAGGGCCTCATGCATGCTAGGCAAGCACTCTACCACTAAGCCACCTTCCCAGCCCCATTCCTGAGCTTTTTTCACCAAGGCTAGTGCTCTATTACTTCCAGACACAGTGCCACTTCTGGTTTTCTGGTGGTTAATTGGAGATGATAGTTTCTAGAGGAATTTTCTGCCCAGGCTGGCTTCGAACCATGATCCTCAGTTTCTTTTTTTTTTAGTTTTTTTTGTTTGTTTTTTGCCAGTCCTGGGGCTTGAGCTCAGGGCTTGAGCACTGTCCCTGGCTTAATTTTGCTCAAGGCTAGCTACTCTGCCACTTGAGCCACACCACCTCTTCTGGCCTTTTCTATATCTGTAGTACTAAGGATTCGAACCCAGGGCTTCATGTATATGAGGCAAGCACTCTTGCTACTAGGCCATATTCCCAGTCTCTCTTTATTTTTTGTTGTTTGTTTGTTTGTTTGTTTTTTGCCAGTCCTGGGGCTTGAACTCAGGGCCTGAGCATTGTCCCTGGCTTCTTTTTGCTCAAGGCTAGCACTCTACCACTTGAGCCACAGTGCCACTTCTGGCTTTTTTTCTATATATGTGGTGCTGAAGAATCGAACCCAGGACTTCATGTGTGCGAGGCAAGCACTCTACCACTAGGCCATATCCCCAGCCCCCTCAGTTTCTTGAGTAGCAAAGATTACAAGTGTGAGCCACCAGCACCAGGGTGTTTCAGTACTTTTGGCAGTACTAAAGGGTTTTGAACTCCAGGCCTTGCATTTCCTTTGCATGTGCTCTACCACTTGAGCTACATCCCCAGCCCTTTATCTTTCATTAAATGTGCACTATTGGGCCTGGTTAGTATTGAGGCTTGACCTCAGGGCCTGGGCACTACCCTTAAGCTTTTTTGCTTAAGGTTAGTGCTCTACCACTTGAGCCAAAGCTCATTTCACCTCTTTTTTGGTTGGGGTGGGGGAGGCTATCCAAATAAACACTAAAATTCTTTATTTTTTTTCTTTTTGTCAGTAGTGGGGCTTAAACTCAAGCCTGGGCGCTATCCCCAATCTCTGTTTACTCAAGGCTAGAGTTCTATCACTTTGAGCCATAGTACCACTTCCAGTTTTCTGGTGGCTAATTGCAGATAAGAGTCTGTTACAGACTTTCCTGCCTGGGCTGGCTTTGAACTCGGATCCTCAGATCTCAGCCTCCTGACAAGCTAGGTGTGAGCCACCAGTGTCCAGCTAAGAATGGGTTTCTTTATTTAAATCATTGAACTCATATTCCTCCAGTTTTAGACCATGGTGGGTGGCCAGTGGTTAATTGGAAATAAGTCTCATAGACTCTCCTGGCTCTAAACTGCAATTCTAAGATCTCGGTCTCCCAAGTAGCTTAGATTACAGGCACTAGCACCCAGCTTGAATGTTCACTCTTATGAATTCCTATAACTAACTTTCAATTTTTTTCTCCTAATATTTCTAATTTGCCTAACTTCTAATTAGAAAGCCAATTACTGAAAGAGAGATGGCACTGACCTTTAAAATGAGGATTTATCAGGACTTAGTCTAAGAAGTAGATAGTGATATTAGTACAAACTTTTTCTTTTTTTTTTTTGCTTTATTTTTCTTATTTTATTTGTAAATCATTTCTTTTAGATATAGTCTTAAATTTTTTGCCCATGGCTAGCTTGGATTGAGATCCTTCTACTTAGGACTTCCTTTATAGCTGGGATCATAGATGTTGATCACGATGCCTGGCTTATTGATTCTGATGAGATCTTTCTAACTTGAACTGTGATCCTCTCAATCTCTACTTTCTGAATAGCTGGGATTACAGGCATGAGTTACAGTGCCAGGCTTAATTTCTACAAGTTTAAAAACGAGAAAAACACAAACTTGATATATTTTAGGCTTGGAAGGAAAGGCAGCATATGTATCTCAGGTGTGATCCAAACTGTCTTGGAAGATTTGACGGAAAATGAATAATAATAATTAATAACAATGTATCAGAGGATGTCCCGCGAAATATCTGTAAACTGCAACAAAGCTCTGGGCCGTCTGGGTTGTTCTGTTCTGCACCATTACATGCTTTTGGAGTTCCTTGTAATTACAAATTTAAGACTTAAATCCTCAGTTCTTCTTTATATGGCTAAACTACCCCCATAGGTGTAGTTCCTTCCTTCTTTTGTTAAGCTTAAACATTTCCAATTACCTCAGCCTCTAAAGGGAAATGGGATGGTTAAATTCCTGCACTCATAATGACATTTATTAATCTAGTTCTGGTGAGAAATGTTGAACCTCTTGCCTCCCCAAATCATACATTTTAATTCTGAACACACCTCCAAAGCACATTTGACATTGTTTAATTAAAACGAGGGTACACATTAATAAGAAAGGATATCATTTTGTTATTTATATATAATTTTATTTTGTTAAAAAAAATGAACAGAGACTGGTAAGTTCCATAATTGCCCTCCTTGGTGAAGAAATAAGTGTGGGAGAGAAGAAAAGCACAGTGAGCCACATAGGTTGGTAAAACACCCCTTAATACTCTGCAAGCTGTAGAAAAATGCTACTTTGCATTCGGTCCTCAAGGCGGCTAACTGCATGCCATTGAGTAAAAAAGTACACCTTTCAAACTAATTCCTTGGTCAGAAGATAGAGCCACCATCTCTAGAAGCTCCTCATTAATATGCTGTAATGGTCAAATAGGAGATTAATAGCAAAGTCACCTGCTAAAGCAACCAGGAACCTGTTGATTAACAATAAGCCTCCAAAAATAAGATACCAGATTGCAAAGCAAAATCAAGTCCCAAGGCAACAAGTGCTGCTCTAATTTATTCCTTCTTTATATAAGGGCATAAAGCTCCCTTTAAAAACGTGTTTTCCAGTCCCTGCTGTGAGCTGTAGGTGTGAGCTTTTCAGCTGATTTATTAATTTTAGTTTCAATCAACGTGTCACCTGCAGACACAAAAATGTAGGCCTCACCACAAGAAAATACAATTTAAGACAGAAAAAAAAAGGAAAGAAAGAAAAAGAAACACACACACACACACACACACACACACACACACACACACACACACAAAAAAAAAAAAAAACCCAGGGCTTTAATTCAAGAAACTCTGCCAGGATTTTTTTTTTTTTTTTAAGATGAACACTGCAACGCCTATTCTTTGAGATTGAAAATAATTCCCAGCCACATAATTAAAAAAAATCAAAATTAAACATTTTTGCCATACTTTGAAAGTCAGTCTAGGCCCAGGGAAGAGTAACAGGAGCTTGCCAAAACAATCAGCATCTCTTGACAGTAGGGGTACATTCTCCCCGAAAGAAGCCAATGAACAAGTCCCCTGGGCAAAATGTGCAAAAAAATCTCAATTAGTTGTCTTTATTTAGTGAGCACTATGGGGTCCTCACCCACACTATAGAATTATGGCAAGAAAGCTGAGCTCTTCACTGGCTTATTAGCATTCTCAGAGGGTTGGAGTGCTGCTGATAGCAGGCTGTTGCCTCCAAGAGCTGTTGGTGGGACCCCTACACTCCCAGGCTTTGTCCTTTTGTCCTTCCAAGCCAGCAGGAAGTACTGCCCCATGCTCAGGGCATTCTGGGATACCTTCATTCCATTCACAGTTTGCATTACTGACCAGGCCCGAAGGCTTTGTTATTGACTATGACCATCACTGTTGCAGGTTTAAATGAAAAGCAAAAGCAATGTGCCCCAGTCCATTGTAAATGAAAGTTCCGGAAGTAGCCCCTTCCAAATGAACATCCTTGTGAGGGTGAAGTGGTGCCCAAGCACCCGAGCAATCCAGGTTCCAGGAGGATTTATAATCTGCTTGCTGCCTTCTTTTCGTTCCAAGACGACAGTGTTTGGTCAAGGGAACTGAAGTGAGAATGGGCTCATGAGTATTCTGAACTGACTCTTGAGAAAGTACATTTGATAGGGTCCCTTTGCCCACTGACCTCCTTCCCCTCACCCACCTGCCCTTTAGGGGTGGTTACCACTCCCTCTCCAGAAAAAAAGAAAAGCAAACAGGGAAGACAAAAACAAGAAAACAAAAGAACTGGCTGCAAGTATGAGAAATGCCTTTTTCTAAAGAAGAGGGTATTTGCTGCTTTAGGGAAAACACTATCATTGACTAAATTAACAAGTTGTCTTATCAACTGCCATAAGCCTAGGAGTCTAATTAATTTAGGACAGATCAATAGTCCTGAATGAGGCATTGATTTCTGCCTGCATGACAGGGCTGCTGCTAAAAATCATTCTCTGTACACCACACACACACACACACACACACACACCACCACCACCACCACCACCACCACCACCACCACTACCACCATCACCACCACCGAGGCATCCAAATCAAATGGTATGTGTTATCACATTAAGATTTTATTTCACTCATCTTATATACGGACATGCATTTCATGTGCAAATGGATCTCACAACAATTTTGGAAGAAGTTTCACTCGTAAGTACACACAGCTCAAACACTCCATGCCCAAATCTGCTTTCTTGGACCATGTCCTTTGAGTGAGATAAAACATAAAAAGAAAAAGAGAAAGCAGGACCTGGAATACTTGGCAGAAAACAGATAGTGCTTTCACTGGCCCTGAGATAGGCAATGAAGGCTTGAGTTATCCAAAAGAGAGATGTCCTTCTGCCTTTTCCTTTAAACACTGAGATATTTTATGAAAACTATCATGACTCAAAGTAATAAAAGCAGTAATGCTACCTAACCAAGAGTGGAAGCCCATGTTGTTCTTCTGACAGGAGGGAAAAGATGTGGAAGAGCTAGCCCAGAAATTTGTCCCGTCTATAAGGTTCCATCCCTTAATCAATGACAAGTGCATTGGACTGTACTGGGATGAAAATAATTTAAGCCTTTGATGTAAATATTTTCTTTTTTATCTGGCATTCTTCGAAGACAGGTATCCTTCAAAGTTAATGAATTCTTGGGACACATTCCTCCAGTTCTTGGGCGCCTCCATGTTTTGGTGCTGGTTTCTTAATTTTTATTTTATGATCCTCTGCACATGCCCTCCCCACTCCTGAAAACCCAGGAATTTTCCCCTTAGGCCCCTTACTATTATGTTGCAAAAATGGTTTTTTGTTTTTTTTTTTAAAGGAATCATAGTCACTGGACTTGGAGTATAGTTTCTCATTTTGTTATTGTAAAAGCAAAAAATTAAGAAGATGATTATATGAGAGGTGAACAAACTCATCTTTCTTCTGCTTCTTGGCTTTCAGTCAAAGGAAATTTTGGTCCATTCAAAGGGAAAATTTTCTCCCTTTGCTTAGATGTGAGGAACTTTTCAAACAGTCTAAAGACGATGCTTCAGTTTCAAACATAGGAATAAGGAAGATAATTAAAGAGTTGGGCTAGCATAGGACACTTTTCCATTCAATAAGCATCACCTTCCCAAAATACAGATAAAGACAGAACTACAAATATGAATTGCTTTCCATTCCAGCAATGGACAAACTATCCCAAATGTACACAACAACCCAAAGAATTTCTGTATTCCCTGTGCATTTATTTAATGTCCTCTAGCTTATTAATTTTTTCATATATGTGTGTATCTGTGCATGTAAATATACACACACATTTAAGTCCATCTTTAATCTCTTTGGGGCCTCCATGAGTTTCCATAGCACTTTACAAAAGATCTTTCTGGAGGAAAGGATTGGCCGAACTTTCCTTATATGTGTGGCCCACACCATTAATTGCCCCATCTCCTTTAGTAAGGCCTTATTCCTATGTAAATACCCTTGCATAATGTTACAGGCTATTGTTAGGCCAGCACCAGTCAGTCGCCACTTATATGCATTTTACTTCAATCCGCTGCTCAGAGAATGAAAAGATGTCTGGACTTAAGCTGTTTACCAACTGGGCAGAAGCTGCAGAGCGGCAAAACTGAAGAAAGCCCCAAGCAACTGCAGGAACAAGCTCCTACAATGCAAGCAGCCATTTTCAGCTGAGTTATTAACCCGCCCTGAAACTCTCCTAAGCTATGCCTTTTTAAAAAAAGAACAAATGTGCTGAATCAAACATGAATGAACCAGAACTATGAAGGGAGAAGTCTTCTAAAGAACTATTGAACACAACATAGGTTTGTAATCATTTTGTCTCCATTGCCTGCCACCAATATTATCAAGGATGCTAATGCTGGCTCAGTAGTGGCAATTGTCTGGTAATTAAACAATAGTGTGGTACAGTGGAAAAAAAGGAAAAGAAAAACCAGGCAAATCACACACACTCAGAGTCACAAAAGAGTATGGCAGATGAGAAGGCTGAGTTAATAGCTCAGTGCTAGGACCTGCTGGCAATTTGGAAACCAAAGCAATCTTCCAGAAGGTGGGAAAATACTTCTTAGTTCAAATCTATCTGACTAACTCCACTCTGTTGCCTCATACATGCTTAAATTCATTAAGTTTTTTTTTTTTTTACAGTTGTAAAGATATCATGGTGTATGACATACACCATGAGAATTAAGGTACAACATTCTACCAACAGGAACTGGCTTCTTTTTTTTTTTTTCCTTGCAAAATTTGCCACTGGCAAATATCACTGCATTTATTTAATGGTACCACAGTCTGAATACTGTGGTATTAGCCTAAAGAAACTGCCAATTTGCATACTTATTAGAGTCCAATGAGTGCTTAAATAAGTGCATATGTATGACAGAGGAAACATCTCATTGCCTAGTTAGTGCTACAGAAAAGTCGGAAGCACACATTCTCTCTCTCTCTCTCTCTCTCTCTCTCTCTCTCTCTCTCTCTCTCTCACACACACACACACACACACACACGTTAGGAGAAAAAGCAGTTTGGTTAATTACCATCACAATGCAATCAAGTACAACAGTCCTAGCTGCAAACCATTTCTATTAAAGCTGTTTGACTCAACCTCGCCTCCGTAGGTTAGCGAGGGCACTGATAACCTTTTCTACAGACAAACGCAGGCAGCATTGTCTCATCTAATTAAAAGCTCAGGGAGTTGTAGAAAAATACCAGCATGTTGAGCCCTAGCAAATGAGTACTGCCTTCGGCTGATGAAGCTACCATATGCTGTGGCTGTTTACTCTGGAAGGAAACTGAGTCACTTAACATTTCAATAGGTTAATCAATTGACAATTAAATGGAGAAATTGGTTAACTGGAGGAAAACAATTAACATGACACTCCATTAAGTACACGTTCTAATTGCTGCAGCTGTGAGTGGAAATTGAGGCGCTCGCTCGTTAAAGCATCTAACTCTGGTCGCACTGGTTTTTTGTGTGTGTGTCTGTGTGTGTCTGTGTCTGAGCACGCGCGTGTGTGTGAACGAGCACGTGCACATGTGTGTGTTCGACAAAATGGAATTAGCTGAAAACTCAGTTTTTAGTTTTATAGGTTAGACAGTAGGAATTCTATCATCAACTGCAGCTCTGGCAGAGGGGAGCTATGTGTATCCCCCCCCCCCCATTTAAAGGGCTCACTTCAAGTTGTTAAAATATTTAATTTACAATCACTAATTAAAATAGCCTGTACCCCTCCCAGGAAATTACAGGTTGGTGAATGAGAAATTTCTCCTTTGGCCTATTTTATGGACAGAATTACATTGCAGGATCAAGTGTATTTCAGGATCCACCCCCCCACACCCCATTTTACTAGTGTAATACATATATGTCTTCAAGGCAAAATTGTCACTAAATGGTTTTGTGAATGGTTTCTGGCTATTGCTTGTATCCTGAAGCTCAATAGAAAATGTTCATAACCATGTGCTAGTAAGCATTTCATAACCTGTAAGGTCCCAAGTTTACATTTTCTAGACTTGACTAACATGCCTGCCACAGAACATTCATCTGTACAGAGAAGCAATAATTTAAGTAAATCATGCTTCCAATGATATCAAACTAAGTCAAGAGTTTGGATATCTTTAAGAGCTGACTATACAATGTATCTTATATAAGATCCATCTACTCCCTTTTTATGGTGACTGTACTGTTGTTGATGCATCAAGATGCAAAGGGTAAATTCTGCCTTGAGGAACTGATAGTAAAATGGCATTTAAGAAGAGGGTAGGTAGGGCTGGGGATATGCATAGCTCAGTAGTAGAGCACTTGTTGGCTGTGTATGAGAACCTGATTTCATCTCCAGTATCACATACACAAGAGAGGGCAAAGGATTTAGGGAGTTATTACAGGCAGCTAGCTGGTACAGCCAAAGAACATTATAAAGATTTTCTGATTTGAGCAGTTGGCTTGATGGTGAGGTCATGAATGGAGAGAAATGAAGTCATGATGTCATGATGTATGTCTATCATCCCAGCTTAGGAGGCTGAAGCATGAGGATGGAAAGTTTAAGGCCAGCCTGAGGAGTATAGACCCCATGTCTCAAACAAATAAACAAAAGAAAGAAGAAGGGCTGGAGATGTAGCTCACTGTTGCTGCTTGTGTGCATAGGAAAAACTTGACTCCCACAAACCCCTGTATTCTAGTCCTTGGGAGGCTAAGGCAGAAGGATTTCCAGTTCAAGGCCAGCCTAGGTTAAATACTGAAACACTGTCTCAAAAAGTACTCCCTCCCTTTTAAAGAAAAAGCTGACTCTACATGCACTAGTTCATTAGTTTGTTATATATTATTTAGGCTGGAAGTCTTCTTTGTCTCCTCAGTGCCATGCAAGCCCATACAAATAGAAACAATAATCTTTTTTTAAAGTTTTTATTATAAAACTGATGTACAGAGAGGTTACAGTTTCATACGTTAGGCATTGGATACATTTCTTGTACTGTTTGTTACCTTGTCCCTCATACCCCCCTCCCCCTCCCCCTCCCCCCCTGAGGTGTTCAGTTCGCTTACACCATACAGTTTTGCAAGTATTGCTTTTGTTGTTGTTTCTCTTAATTTACCCTTTGTCTCTCAATTTTGGTATTCCCTCTCAATTTCCTAATTCTAATTCCAGTATACATGGTTTCCAATATACTCAGATAAGATTACAGAGATAGTGTAGATACAATCACAGGAAGGTGATACAAGAACATCATCAACAGTATAAACTACAGATACACATGGGATGTTGAAAGTAGTTACAACTGTGATATAACAATCATTTCCATAAAATGGAGTTCATTTCACTTAGCATCATCTTATGTCATCATAAGGGTATTGCTATTGGGCTCTTGTGATCCTCTGCTGTGGCTTGCCTAATCCTGTGCTAATTATTCCCAATAAGGGAGACCATAGAGTCCATGAGAAACAATAATCTTAAAAACCTGAAGTATTACACAGCTCATAAAGGAGTCAGTTCAGAGAACTTTAAATTGTACCTTGTTGATGTGGTGCTATCTAGCTCTAAACTAATGAGATAAATTTTACACTTATAGTCCCTGATTATAAGATAATTTATCTTGCTTAAAACCACTGAATGGATCTTTTCTTTAGTAGGTGAGTGGAAGACAGATGAGTTGAGCTGAGTTATGACTAGCAGGTGAATGAGATCTGAGGATCATAGTTTGAAGCCAGTCTGGGCACAAAGGTCTGTGATTCTCTTATGTCCAATAAACTACTCAGAAAAAACAGAAGTGGTGCTGTGGCTCAAGTGGTAGAACCCTAGCCTTGAGCAAAAATGTCCAGGGACAGTGCCCAGGCTCTGAGCTCACACTCAGGGACTGGCACAACAAAACCAAACCCCAAATCTTTTTTTTCTCCCCCATATAGTGTCTTACTACATACCCCAGGGGTTATCCTTGAAATTGCAATCCTTAATTACCATGTCTAGCTCAAATTGTTGACATTAAAATTGGTGCTAAAAATGTTCTGGGCATCCTATCATGTAAAGCTACAGTCAAAGTACCACTACAGTTGTGTGCATATTTTTAGCATCCATCACTCAATAACTCAGGATAAAGAACAAAGAAAATAGGTGGTTACGCCTAGTTGGCCTGAGGATACCATTGTCTCTTTAGCTACTCAGATTTTTACCTACTCCTCAAACCTGGTTTTGGCTTCACATTGCTCTGGTCTCCTATATTCTCACACCTCTTCATCTCGCATCACTTCTAGTGGAGCATTTAGATTTCCTCTTCTCATGTCCATAAATTGAAAGCTCCCCCAAACAGAACATCAATGATTCACTTCAATTTGTCTTCGGTGGACAAAAATCTCCCTCTCAAAATATTGGAAGACTCAATACTCCTCAAGATGGCTGGTGAAACTCATGATATTTAGTGGAATGGTAGGGAAAAGGAAGAAAGGGAAAATCCCACTTGTGTCCTTAGACGAAGTTCAACAGACCAAGTAGGGACCCCCTCACTAAAGATTCTAGTGGCTCCCTTGGCTTAGAACACGTTTTACCCTAAGCCAGACCAAGTGCTATTGCAAAGATAATTATTTCTGTCCTCATGAGTTTATGGTCTAGCAGAAGAGAAGGTAATGTGAAAAGAAATTTTCCATGTTTTGCTTTCTCTTCCCTCCCATTCCCTCTCCTCCCCTCTCCCCCTTTCTTCCACCTCCACTCCCACTTCTCTCCTCCTTTCCCCTTACCTTCTTTTCTTTTCTCTTCCCTTCCCCTTTCTTTTTCCTTTCTCTTTCCCTTTCCCTTTCCCCTTCCCATTCCCTGTCTCTATCCTTCCCTTAACTCCCTCCCCTTCCCTTCCCTTTCACTTTTGTTGAGACACCACCAGCTGCACAATGTGCTCCGACATTAAGTGCCATCTTTCTTGGCAATTCTCTCTGCCTTGAGTGGTTACATGAGCTCAAAGTCTTCTTCAAAGTCTGGAAATAGTCCACCTTAGAGGTGGTTATCAATTAACTTTAAGGTTGATCTCCAGGCCAACAGTTTGGTCTCTACTGGAAGGAACTGGCAGAGAATGAGCATCTCTCACTTGGTTCCCACTGCACAGCCTTTCAGAATGGCAAAATCCTTAGTCCCTTTACCATAATAACCAAAGCCACAGGTCAGCATTAACCAGGCAAGCTAGACACCCACCCCACAGGGTTGATCCCTTCAAGTTTAGGCTATCCTCAGCCGTTTGACTGTAACAGGCCTGCTTGGACAATTACAAGATGATGAAGGAGCTGTTGTGGAATGTGGGATGGGACCCTGGGGTAGGAGTAGTTCATCTCCCTTTCTAGAGAAGACCAGCTGGATCTTTGGAGTGAGTCTCCCAGGACCATGTAGGTCTGGAATGGTGGCGCACATCTGTGCTGCCAGCTCTGGGGAGAACCTGCTCTCTACCTCTCTTGCATTATTTTGTGTCAATCTCCACCTATGTGTCCTTGATTTCCTTTCCAGTAATTCACACTCAACTCCTTTTCATTTCCCTAGGTTTGCCCAAGTTAGACTTCCAGCTTGGGATTTTTTTCTCCTACTTTTTATTTCTTTATTGTCAAAGTGTGATAGAGAGGGGTTACAGATTCATATGAAAGGCACTGAGTACATCTCTTGTTCTACTAGTTACCTCCTCCCTCAGCCCCTCCTCTCCTCTCCCCTTTTTCTCCTACTTTGAACTGTAGAGATTCTCTGTTCATTCTCTAATAACTACCTTCAAATCTACTTTGGTGAAACGTCCTCTGAAACTCTGAAGCGGGGTTCCCTCTTGTTCCTCCTTCTTGCTCCCAGACCATCATCCTCATTCCTAAGTAGAAAGCAAGGTCTCTCACCTACCATTGTATTTCCATATTTGCTCAATGTCCTCCTAAGATAATATTGACCACATTTTTTTCCTGTGTTTATGTTTGTTTTTCTCCATTAGAAACTCTTACTCATTAGCTCTTGGGGCGGAAGTCATCCATGCATCTTTGCTTCTCTCGGGACTGGCATTGCAAATGCTCCTTAGCTATGTAACTTACTATTTGATGGCTGAATGATTATATATAATATACTATGGTAATGCCAATGATGGAGCTGTTCACATTGAATAAAACATTAGAAGCAACATGTTAAAAGCAAATAAGCCTGTGCAGTGTCAGAGAAGACTTGACAAGGCTCAGGACAGAGGAGCCCTTCTTAGATGATGCCTAGGAGAATCTCAAGTCTGTTAGTGAGTTTGGCTTTTTGTGTCATGGATTGTTGAATGCTTTGTTGATGATTAAATCGGGCCGAATTTGCTTTAGTTACAGTTTGATTTAGGTTAATTGCTCATTCATTAATCCAACTGGTAGGCTCTACCCATGTTAGTCATGATTCTCCAGAGAAACATAATCAACAGGATTAATGGGCTATCTTCTTTCCTTCCTTCCTTCCTTCCTTCCTTCCTTCCTTCCTTCCTTCCTTCCTTCCTTCCTTCCTTCCTTCCTTCCTTCCTTCCTTCCTTCCTTCCTTTCTTCCTTCCTTCTTCCTTCCTTCCTTCCTTCCTTCCTTCCTTCCTTCCTTCCTTCCTTCCTAACTTCCTTCCTATCTAAAAGTTTATTATGAAGGATTAGCTCATGGAATTATGGAGGCTGAGAAAATCCAAGATCCATAGTGGGTAAACTGGAAACCAAGGAGAAACTAAGAACTAAGGAGAAACCAAGGAAACTAATGGTGCAAGTTCCAGTTGAGATGGAGTAATAGGGAGCAAATAAAGGACAGCACATTCTCCCTTACTCAGCCTTTTTGCTCTATTCAGGCTTTCATCATGTGGAATAGGCCCACTCACATTAGGGCAGGTTGCCTATGTTATTCCATCTATCATCACAAATGTTAATTTCGTCTGGAAACACTTTCAGACACACCTTGAAGTAATGTAGAACCAGTTATCTAGACACCCTGTGGCCCAAGTCATTGTTAACACATAAATGAACCATCATACCACCTGAGATCTGCTGAATCAAAAAACTCTGAATCTAGTTTAACCAGTTCTCCAGGTTACTGTGATGCTGAAAACTCACAGCTGAGTGTAGTTCAAACTCAGTTTGGAAAAAGCTGCCTTTGTTACATAGCTTTTGGTCCTTTAGACCCACTCTTCCAACAGTGTCTGCTTTGGGAAATGGATAGATGTGCACAGCACCAAGACTCTCATGTTCTTTGTCAGCTTCCCCCCCCCCTTTTCCTTCCTTTCTTTCTTCCTTCTTTCCTTCCTTCTCCTCTTCCACATCCTTCTTTTTCCTCTTTTATTTTTTATTTTAAATTTTGTGCCACTGTCAGGGTTTGAACTCCAGACCTAGGCACTGTCCTTGAGCCTTTTTTTTTTTTTTTTTTTTTTTTGCTCAAGGATAGCACTCTACTGCTTGAGCCACAGCTCCACTTCTGGATTTTTGGTGCTTAACTGGAGGTAAGAGTCTCACAGACTTTCCTGCCTGGGCTGGCTTTAAACCAGGATCAGGTCTCAGTTTCCTGAGCAGCTAGGATTACAAGTGTGAGCCACCAGTGCCCAGCTGACCTTAGGCTTTTTGTTGCGCTCAGCAATGAGGAAGACCGAGATGCACATTATCCTGGATTCTTCACTAGAGAGTTACTTCAAGTAAGCTGTTTCCCTGAGGCCAAACCACTGTCCCTCCTAAGATAGCCCCTTCACCCATCCATTTCCAGCCTTCCACCCTGCTCTTTCCCCGTCCCCGTTGGCTTGGGGATGGTCAGGGATCCCCTAGCTTATCATGGCTGTCATACTTATATCTACTTTCTCCTACACTGTCACCACACAAACTCCTTTTATAAACAAAAATCTCTTGGATTATCTTTCATCTTCTTTCTGTTCCCTATGACGACCTAACTGACGACTGATTTCATCATGTCACCTCCATCTCTAGGGACTCATGGGAATGTGTTAATTTCTTTTCAAAGCTTCTGGGGGCGGGGAAGATATAATATGGTCTGGATTGTATTTGTCTTTAAACTGATACAGTGGCAAACTTTTTTTTTCCTTAATGGAGGATGAAGTCAACAAAGGCAAAAGCGTGTCTGATTTATGAAGTCATAAGCCCTCTTCCTATCTGATCTTTCTTTGACATTAACCATACCCAACTCTTCAATTTCAGCCACAGAACAGTATGATGACACATGCAGATGAGCATGTACGAATTTGTTCATCCAGATTCACTCTCTACCTTGATCTGCTTTTTCCATTCAACACTTGGCAAAGAGACTACATTTTCCAGGCTTCCATGTTAGGTGGCTTCTTTTGGGGGACAGGCATTAAGATGCACCAATAGGAAATGAGAAGGATAGAGGAGAGGAAAGTCAGGGTATTTATTCCCCTGAAATACACCCTGTGACCCACTGGTGAGTAGGGGCTGCATTATTCTACCCCAGGCCATGGCTTCTGTTGGGGAGCCATTGTTTCACTGCAGCTCTTTCCAGATCCTCATAAGCACCATTTTTTTTCTGTGCTCCTCCAGGTCTAGGGCAGTTTTGGCTTTTCAGTGGTATTGGCTCAGTGATGCTTCACTATCTCTCATTAGTTTCCCATAACTCTTTACAGTCTTCTAGTCTTTCAAATGGTTTCATTCACATTCATACAAACTTTTTTTGTTGTTGTTGGTGCGAGTCTGGTGGCTTGAAATCAGAGATCTGGAAGCTGTCTCTGAGCTTCTTCCACTCAAGGCTAATGCTCTACCATTTGAACCACAGCGCCACTTCCAGCCTTTTCTGAGTAGTTTGTTGGAGATAAGAATCTCACAGACTTTCCACAGATCACAGTCCCCTGAGCAGCTAGAATTGTAGGCATGAAGCACCTGTACTTGGCTCGTAAAAACCTATTTTAAAGAGACAGTAAAGATTTGTTTATTTAGTATGACACCATAAACATTTCCCAAGGTTTCTACAAAGTCTGCACAATGGCTACTTATGTGTAGGAAATTTCCTTATATATTTTTTTTCTTTCATTTTCTTCCACGTTGATTGTATTTTTGCTTTGTTTCCCAAGATAGACAAGATAAGAATTCCCAAGGTGAATCTTTTTACTGTATACAGATTTTGTTTTGTTTTTTTGTTTTGCCACTCCTGGCGTGTGATGAACTCAGGGCCTGGGTTCTGTCCCTGAGCTTCTTGTTGCTCAAGGCTAGCACTCTACCACTTGAGCCACAATACTACTTCTGGCTTTTTCTGCTTAATGTAGTACTGAGGAATTGAACTCAGGGCTTCATACATGCTAGGTAAGCCCTCTATCACTAAGCCACATCCCCAGCCCTGTATACGGATTTTTAAGGCATATGCATTCTTTTCCTTTAGATCCTATGGGGAAATTTTCCTCCCCCACATAAAGATTTGAGTATGATGGGCTAGGGATATGGCCTAGTGGCAAGAGTGCTTGCCTCTTGTACATGAGGCCCTGGATTCAATTCCCTAGCACCACATATACAGAAAACGGCCAGAAGTGGCGCTGTGACTCAAGTAGCAGAGTGCTAGCCTTGAGCAAAAAAGAAGCCAGGGACAGTGCTCATGCTCTGAGTCCAAGCCCCAGGACTGGCAAAAAAAAAAAAAAAAAAAAAAAAAAGATTTGAGTATGATGAAATAAATGACAATAGACACATTAGCAGGAGAATAGGCACATAAATGTGTTAATATACACATGCAATGGAACCACACAAGATAGGAAATTCAAAGACAAATCAGATGGTTAGAGCTGGAATAACCTCTCCATGGAGGAGAGAGACAGTGTGGACAGAAGCCATTTTAGAGGGGGTATTGAGTTCTAGGGGGAATATATAGGCCCAAAGCATAATCAGTAGTTTGCAAATGAATCTCTTTGGAAACCCAATGAGATTAAAGAACAGAAAATAGTTGGTAACTAAGTTAGTCTAGTAATAGTGACATCCCCAGCCTTCCTTTCTCGGATAGGAGTTCAATCTTCTCTGGTTGATGACATTTCAGGTAGGTGATTGGGAGTGATTGTGTTTCCTTTTGGAAGATCCAGTCTTTAGGGATAAGGAAAAGGGATAGGGATAAGAGAGAAAAGACTCTCCCTGAGCTGGGGGAAGAGCAAGGGAAAGTCAGAAGGGGCCCAGCTGAAGTAGCTTCTAAGCTGTTCTACTTTGCTTTGACTCAAGATGCTCAGCAGGTCACAGAGCCAAAATACTCGTTATTCTGAGTCCCTGCCTAAAATGATTCTAGAAGGGCTAGGGATATGGCCTAGTGGCAAGAGTGCCTGCCTCAAATACATGAGGCCCTGGGTTCGATTCCCCAGCACCACATATACAGAAAATGGCCAGAAGTGGTGCTGTGGCTCAAGTGGCAGAGTGCTAGCCTTGAGCAAAAAGAAGCCAGGGACAGTGCTCAGGCCCTGAGTCCAAGCCCCAGGACTGGCCAAAAAAAAAAAAAAAAAAAAAAAAAAAATGATTCTAGAAGTGTTACACACTAAAAGTTGAATTATTGGCCACGGAAAGAAAAAAACAAACAAACAAAAAACAGTGGGACCTATCTCTTTTCTAGCCATTTCAACCTTTTCTTTCCCTAATTTTTTTCTATATATACTGTGCTCATTCTACTTGGAATGCATTGACAATTCACCTATACACAGGCATTTGTTTTATTTGTTCTCTCCATTATGAAACACTTTCTTCTCCCCATGTTTTCAAACATAAACTTTCAATTTCCCTAGTTTCTGAAATTTAATGTTATGCTCTCTTTGAACTAAACTATTTGAGTAATTTGAATGGAGTAAGTTGGTAATTAGTGATTTTAAAAAATGGTATCTTGAAATAACATTTCAAGGTTTAGATTATTTAGATTATTTTTAGATTATTATAAGACCTTCTTTTCTCTTCCAACTAGATTAGAGAGCATGAACTATTTTCTCATTTTATTCCTTTATAGAAGACTTTCATAAAGTGATTGCTTATTACATGAGTTCATCTGAAAAATGTTGGATTACAGGCTATAAAAGATAGTAGATCTACAAAAGCCTATACAGATTTAAGTGTAGTTCACCTGAATTCTCTATTGCGATGACTACAAATTGTCCTTGATCCTCTGATTGAGTTTCCCATATTATGTGAGGGTGTGATGGTTCTTATGTGCAGATAGGAGAGATGTCACAAAAGTGTTAAAAAAAAAAAAAAAAAAAAAACTCCCTTAGCCAAAGCAGAAGGCTTGCAGAAAAAGCCTCACAACAATGCAGATTTAGAGGGAAGAGCTGTGTAGTGGTAAAGGCTTCTGTTTACTAATCCTGGAGATTCTGATTTGTCCATAATCTATGGCTGTTTCATTTTCATCTTTGCATCTTATCATCTCCATGTTTCTCATGTGTTTTGTTACTTGGAGTAAATGCAACCTTTTTTCCTCCAACTAAAACATGACTAGACAAGAGAAAGGACTTTCTCAGTCTTATAGTCATATTAGATTCCCAACCCCAGAGTAAGGCTCCATTTATGCTTTATTATTATTATTATTATTATTTGCCAGTCCTGGGGCTTGAACTCAGGGCCTGGGCACTGTTCCTGGCTTCTTTTTGCTCAAGGTTAGCACTCTACCTCTTGAGCCACAGCGCCACTTCTGGCTTTTTCTGTTTATGTGGCACTGAGAAACTGAACCCAAGGTTTCATGCATGCTAGGCAAGCATTCTTTGTTTTTGTCTTTTTAAAAAAGACAAAAACTGATAATTGGTTTAATTTAAAATATTTAGATATTTGTTGGATTTTTTTTCACATATGGAGTACAATCTTGCATCAAACTACCTGCTACAATGACTGTAAAACTACAGAAAATATACAAGGTTACACCAATATAAAAAGAGAATTATGGCAATACATCCATGTTTTCCAGTTAACATAGGAATTATCAGAAATACTATTAAACTCTTGTCCAGTAACAAGAATTGATTTGTATTAGCAGTATGATTTATTGGGTTTTTTTTTAAAACCAAATACCTCCTCAGTAATTTATAATGGCTTTGCAATAATATGTATGAGAAGCACTGGAAAACTGATTGTCTCTAGGATGATATGTATGTTTCAAGTGGTATTGAAAGCTGCACTGATGGATATGTGATAATAAACATCTGTTATTAATATGCTAATGAATCTGTGCTCATTTAATGAGAAATAAAAGTAATTTATGAATGGATACTTTAAAAATATACTCAATAAATATTGATTAAATGAACAAATGAGTAGATGAGCATTTATTACTATTTTGCAGTTTTCCAGATAGCAGTATAAGTACTTCATATGATTTATCTCATTTAAGTCTCACTGTACTCTAAGAAAAGTAGTTAACTTTTTTTACAGAGGAAGAAACTGAGTCTCAGATAACGTAAATGACTTGCAAGGTCATATAACTAGTATCAGAGAAAAGTGTACTGATCAGCTCTCTGTTATTATAACAAATATATGACACAGCTTTCTGTTATTATAACAAATACATGCGGCAGGTCTGTTTACACTGAGAAAGGTTTATTTTGCCTCATAGGTTTGGAGATTTCCATGATTGTTTGCCCCTGTTGCTTTCAGGCCTTGGTAGAAGCAGTGCATTGTGGTAGGGAGCATGTAGAGAAGCAAATCCATTTGCCTCATGGCCTGGATCCAAGAGGAGAGAAAAAGGAAGAGGCCAGAGCAGGGGCCAACAGTGTCCTTTGGGAGCATGGTCCCCATCCTAGGAGCTAGGACTTCCCACTAAGTCTCAGCTCCTAAAGGCTCTACCACATTCCAATAGTTCCACTGGCTGGGAACCATGAATTTTAATACCTGGGGACATTGTAGGGGAGATTCTAGATTCAAGCTACAGCAGAAAAGATGAATGAAACCATCCTTTCTATCAGAAGTCCATCACCTTAGCCTCTATGTTAAACTGTAGTCAAGGAAACATTGTGAATTAATGACAACTAACATTTCTCTGTGATTTTAAAGCCTATTTCCTAAAAATGTTCACTGACCTGAGCTACTGTTAACATTGTTTCTACTTTGTAGATAGGAAAACAGGTGAGTGATTTATCCAAGGTCATGCTCATTAAGTAGCAGTCTTGGGATTCCAACCTACTGTCTCACTTCCTGCCAACAACCATGCTGCAACTTATCTAGGGCCAGTGACCTTCAATTTATGGCTTTATTTCTGTGTGTGTGTGTGTGTGTGTGTGTGTGTGTGTGTGTGTCTGTGTCTGTGTCTGTGTCTATGTCTTTGTGTATCTGTGTCTTGGAATTGAACACAAGGTCCCAAGGTCTTACACATGTGAGACAAGTGTTTTACCTCCAAGCTACATCCTTACTCTCGAATTTATGGATTTATGCACAAATCCAAACCTGTAATTGCCTTCAATAAGAAAGTTGTATAATTAACAATAAAGAATTCTATTTTAATATTTGCAGGTTAGATTTTAGTAGTTACTAAGTTGTAACTAATTTAAAAATTACACATAAGTTCTACATTTGTGAAGACAGTCTTCAAACAAGCATTTACCTTGGAAGGATCTGAAATTAACCAAATTTTACTACTAACTTTCACAAAGACTTCTCATCAGTTCCTGAGGTGCTATGGTATATATAAATGTATCTTATACATTGAAAGAGATTTACTTGGAGACAATTCTTATTCTTGTTACACAATTTATCTTCTTTCCCTACTCTCAGATACTTTGTCCTTCCACAGGTAACAGTAATGACTCAAATATGTGTTTATTTTTGTGCCAGTACTGACTTTTGAACTCAGGACCAGAATGTTCTCCCTTAGCCTTTTGCTCAAGGCTGCCTCTCTACCATTTGAGCCATATCTCCAATTATGGCCTTTTTTCCCCCTGATTACTTGAAGATTAGAGTCTCATGTTCTTTGTTAATAGGCTTGTTTCAAACTGTGATTCTCAGATCTCAGCCTCCTGAGTAGCTAGAATTCTAGGTAGGAGCCAGTGGTGCCAAGCAAGTGTTTATTTTATTATTTTCATTCTTTATGAGTTACAAAATATTATATACCTTCCAATAATTACAACTCATGTTGTGAACGTAATGAGAAATGTTCATGGGAATATCAGTAGAAGTTACCGAGACTCAAGAGATATGTTCACAATCACTGATGGATGGCAGGGGAGAGGATGGAAAGAAATTTGCCAGTCCTGGCTCTTGGACTCAGGGCGTAAGCACTGTCCCTGGCTTCGTTTTGCTCGGGGGTAGCACTCTACCACTTGAGCCACAGCTCCACTCCTGGCCTTTTCTGTTTCTGTGGTGCTAAGGAAACAAACCCAGGCTTCATGCATGCAAGGCAAGCACTCTACCACTAAGCAATATTTCCAGCCCCTTCTTCTTCTTCTTCTTTAATAGTACTAGTTCTTGAACTCATGGCCTCATGCTCTTGCTAAACATTTTTGCTGGCTGTCTACCAATAGAACCACACCTCTAGTTGACATTCTCACTTCTTAGTGAAATGCCACAATGGCCTTTTTATTCAAATAACATATTGGTCCACTGCAATAATAGATAATAATATTCCACTTTTGAGTTGGAGGTGTAATATCTACAAATTTTCCAGTGACTTAGTTAACATTGATCTTCACACATTCATATTCATAGATAATACAGTCAAACATGTCAATCTATTTTTCCCCCTTGTGTTGCATTATATAAAACCAAACATGCCAACAGGAAATGTCTTCAACGTAAGTACATATTTGGTAAGCTTTCTTTGTTTTTTTTTTTAGCCAGTCCTGGGCCTTGGACTCAGGGCCTGAGCACTGTCCCTGGCTTCTTCCCGCTCAAGGCTAGCACTCTGCCACTTGAGCCACAGCGCCGCTTCTGGCCGTTTTCTGTATATGTGGTGCTGGGGAATCGAACCTAGGGCCTCGTGTATCCGAGGCAGGCACTCTTGCCACTAGGCTATATCCCCAGCCCGCTTTCTTTGTTTTGTTTTGTTTCTTTGCCAGTCCTGGGGCTTGAACTCAGGGCTTGAGTATTGTCCCTGGCTTCTTTTTGCTCAAGGCTAGCACTCTACCACTTGAGCCACAGCGCCATCTCCGGCTTTTCTATATGTGGTGCTGAGGAGTCGAACCCAGGGCTTCATGTATACGAGGCGAGCACTTTACCACTAGACCATATTCCCAGCCCCTGGTAAGCATTCTTAAAGATCCAGTTTTACAGCTGGCACACATGCCTATAATCCCATCTACTCAGGAGGCAGAGGCAAATCGATCATCAGGAAAGATTTAGTGAGATTCTATCTTGAAAACAAAATATAAAGTAAAAAGACAGGGCTCAGGGGCTAGGGCATAGATGAAGCTGTCAGTTCAGTCTCTAGTCCTTAAAAAAAAAATCCAACATTACAATAAAGTCCATGTCTTTATTCCTTCAAGAAGAATGCTAATCACTTTTAAATGTTTTGCAATGGAAAGACATTGACCACAATGAAAATATGAAGGGACTGTTTAGAATGGCAGTCTGGAGCCTCCTCAGTTTCTATTGCTTTGTCTTTACAACCACTGTGCCATCAGGTAAGAATACATAGTACCTCAGGGAAGGGAAACAAAATGCAACCCAAGTTCATTTGATGGCTCCCCCCCCCCCCCGCCCCAATCAAAGCTGGTGCTCTACCACTTGAGCCACACCTCCACTTGCAGCTTTTTGGTGGTTAATTGGAAATGAGTCTCGTAGTTTTTCCTGCTATGGCTTGGTTTAAATGGCAAGCCTCCTATCTCAGCCTCCTGAGTAGCTAGGATTAGCAGATATAAACCACTGGTGCTCAGCTCTTCTGTTTTTAAAATGCCTTCTCTTAGTATATCAGCAATCTTTCTTTTGTTTAGTATTTGTGAATTATGAGTTATCACTGAAAAAGCTGTGTAGTGGTTGATGAGAATTAAATCTATAGATAAATACTGATTTGTGTTTAGCATGCATTTATACATTCAAAAGGAATAGTGCCTTTTTAAAAAGGAAGAAGAGTAAATAGAGCATGTGGCCAGATTTCCAACCATTTTTTTGATATGTATTTGACATTCGTAAAAACAACTTACTATATACTATCTCTTTCACACAGGCCCAAAATAAGAACCCTTCACCAGAGCAGTCTTTCTTCTCCTTTCTTCCTGCAGTAGGTAATTTATGCATGGATTTTATTTTTGTACATTTACCATATTTTAAAAAGTTGGTGCCCCAAACAGTGCCTAGGCAACATGATACTATGCATGAGTCTGTTTTTATTTCATGCTATTGTATTTTTCTCTATATAACATTAATTTCTCTACAACATCTAAAATTAAAAAAATCAATTAGCTTTTGCTGGGAAAATCTTTTTCTGTCTAATATGGAATAATGATTTTTTTCATCTGTCAAAGGGGTTATTAATAAATGCCACCAGTGGGGTTAGCCCATTCTCTGGTGTTTGCTTTAGGGGAACAAGGGGATTGTCGGAAATCCTAGCCAAACTGAACCATAATTAGAGAGAAAATGTTAGCAATTAGAACTATACATTAGGCTTTAATTTACTACCATGGAAAAGTCAAGGGTGGCATTTCGATTCCATTTTTAGGTGCAGCCAGATGGATTGCTCATTACAGGATAATTTCTGCCAACTCTCTTCATTCCTCGGGGTAACAGGCCGTTGAGAGTGTGCTACAGTGCAGAGCTCAGAATTTATTTTACTTTGTGTGGAGGGCCGGGGTGGCAGGAGGCCACACAGTTGTCCATTTCGTAGGTAGCCACGGACATTACTGGGAATCTTTTCAACACGCTGAATAAATGTTAGGACAAGAAAGCAGTTTTGAAACACAACACATTGCATGTAATTTACTTTTCTGTCTTCTCTACATATTATATGGAAATATCTCAATAATCTCTGTGTTAAGCTGTTTCTCTTCCTTTCTGTGTTTCTACTTCTGCTTTTTCCTGGGGACCAGTTCAAAATGAGTATTTTATTATTTAAAAATAAATCTCAATTCCCAATAATCCAGCTGCAATTATTTCCAAGCTAGTTCCAATTTACAAAAATGCTATAGGGTCTACAAATGGATGTAATTTTGGAGATGTAGGCAACACTTTATCCATTTCCCTTTTTATTTTACAATAAAATGCCATTTCTTTCTAAAATATCCTATCCAACTTGCCTTTTAGAAAATGATTTTTGTGCCAAAATGTTAATAACTGTGTAAAATAAATGAGTTTGTTTTAGGCTCATGAGATTTTCACATTAAAAATATCTAATTACTTTATAGTATAATGAGACAAAATCAATCAGTTTCCTTTTTTATGAAATATACTCAAAGGTATTTTGTATTTTTGTGATCAAATATATATGTATATATGTGTGTATATATATATATATTACCATGTATTTAGGGGTACAATTCAATTTGTAGTCACAATTATCACCACTATCTATCTACCTAAAGACATCTTGGATCTTCTCCAGGGGAAATTCTGTTCCCACTGCTTAGGAATCCTCATTGCCTGCTCTCTTTAGGGAAATGCTTGTATGAGCAGGAGAAATGTCTAGCCTGATGCAGTGGCACAGGGCTACAATCTTATCTACTTTCGAAGTGGAGATTGAAAGAATTGTGGCTAGAGACCAGCTGGAGCAAAAAGTTAATGAGACTCCATCCTTTCAAAATAACCATAGCAAAGTGCTGTATGTATGGCTCAAGTGGTAGAGCACCTGGCACTTGTCTAGCATGGATGAGGTCCTGAGTTCAACCACTCACCAGTGAAGAAAAATAAATATAAGAATGATCTAATATGTGGCCTTTTGTGTCTGGCTTTTTCACTTGGCATAATGTCAGCAAGGTTTATGTTTCCTCTTTAAAGCTGAACACTAACAATAATTCTATTATGTCGACCATGAAGGTATCTATGTTTTAAATATTTTGAATATATATCCTAAGGCTGTATCTCTTATACTCTTTTCTTTCTTTCTTCTTCTTCTTCTTTTTTTTTTTTTCATGGGGCTTGAACTCTGGGCTTGGGCATGGTCCCTGAGCTCTTCAGCTCAAGGCTGGTGCTCTACCACTTGAGCCACAGTGCCACTTCTGTTTTTCTTTTTCTTTCTTTCTTTCTTTCTTTCTTTCTTTTTTTTTTTTTTTTTTGCCAGTCCTGGGGCTTGGACTCAGGGCCTGAGCACTGTCCCTGGCTTCTTTTTGCTCAAGGCTAGCACTCTGCCACTTGAGCCGCAGTGCCACTTCTGGCCATTTTCTGTCTATGTGGTGCTGGGGAATCGAACCAAGGGCTTCATGTATACCAGCCAAGTGCTCTTGCCACTAGGCCATATCCTCAGCCCCCACTTCTGGGGTGGTTAATTGGAGATAAGGATCTCACAGACTTTCCTGGCCAAGCTGGCTTTGCACCACGATCCTTAGACCCCAGTGTCCTGAATAGCTAGGATTACAGGTGTGAGCCACAGGTGCCCAGCTCTTATATTCTTTTTGAGTATAAAGGAATAGCTTTTTTTTTCTTTGCCTGTACTAGAGTTTGAACTAAGAGCTTTGCATTTACTCAGCTTGCTTCTTTACTGGCATTCTATTTGAGCTGAGATTCCAGCCTGATTTTTTTTGCTGGTTAACTGGAAATAGAGTCTTGACAACTTTTTTCTCCTTGGTCTGGCTTCAAACTATAATCCTCAGGATCTCAGCCACTCAGTAGCCAGGATTATAGGTATGAGCCTATCAAGGGGCCAATGGGAATATCATAACATCAGTACTATTGATATCAAAGAATCATGCAGTTCTATTTTCTCAAAAGGTGTTGAAAATGCACATGGCTGGAGCCACCTCCATTTGCTATATCAACATTAGACTCTAGAATGTAGTAATTAATGACATATCTGGTGTCAGATAAGGATGCCTTTGCCATACTCTTACTCTGTGATCTTGAATGAATTCTTCACTGATTTTACCTAACGCACTCCTTGAAACGTGAGATTAAATGTGGACAGGTATGGGGAATAGCAAGAAAGGTAATGTAAAAATATGCTTAGCATCCATCACATATGATTTATAGGAATTGCTCCTTAAATCCTATTTCATTATAACTCATTAATAGATTTCTTCTTAACAATTGAGATGCAATTCCAAATAGCTGGGCTTGATCAGGAGGTGTCTATAACCAGAGTGAGCCCAACTGATCTTTGCTAGTTGGGGGGTCCCAGTTCTGGCTTTCCTTAGTCCCATCTGGGACCCCGCTCTGTCGTTAAGTAAGGTGGCATTGGGCTTCACATCTATTGCAAAGAAAGGAGGATGGAGGAAGATCACCGGGAGGCCGGGGTTTGCATAAACTGAGCTAATGATGAGATCAAAGATTCTCCTCCATAGCTGCATGTGAGGAGTGCCTGAAGAGCTTTTGAAAAACAGTCCCCAGACCAATTAAATCTGGACTTCTAGGTTAGAAGGCCAAATATCAATGTATTTTAGTGTTCTCAAATGATTTTAGTGTGCAGTTGAGATTGAGAGGAACTTAACCTGATGGTGATTAAAGGTCCTCCTTGGGTTTTCTGAGAGAACTTGTCAGTCTCAAATTCTGAGCCAGACTTGAACTTTGATCCTCCCTCGCTCCATCTCCATTTCCTAATGTGTGTGTGTGTGTGTGTGTGTGTGTGTGTGTGTGTGTGTGTTCCTGGGTGTTGCACTCTGGGCCTAGCATTGTCCCTTAAGCTTTTTCACTCTGCCACTTGAGTCATACCTCTACTTCTGGCTTTTTGATGGTTACTTGGAGATCAGAGCCTCAGGACTTTATTGCCCTGTCTGGCTTTGAACTGTAATCCTCAGATTTCAGTCTCTGAAGTAGTTAAAATTACAGGTGTGAGCCTTCTTTTTTTTAAAGTGATTATCTTTAAGTAATTGTACAAAAGAGTTGCCATTCAGAAAAGCAGTTTACAAATGCAATGCATCTTGATCAATATCACCCCTTTCCACATTCTCACTCATCCCTCCCAAACCACCCCTTTCTTTACTTTTCTTAAATCTTGTAGTATATGCATTCAACTTTTGACTGTATTCTCTCCTCCTTCTTCTATTCATTCATCTACCCCTTCTCCCATTGACCCCATCCTACTCCTTTCAAGTTTCTGTTTCCAGGTGTTTGTTGAACTATGAATTTTGCCTTTCTAAGGAATTATACTACTTGAGTTCTTCCCCTAAATCTACCATATTTCAATTAATTCATTAATGCCCACTTGCTTGCCACCCAAAGTATTTATACATTTGTAAACCTATTCTAGTTTCCACATATGAGAGAAAGTGAGAGCTACCTACACATGGCACTTTGTTGGTTCTAGATCCTCTTCCTGGCTTTTAAGTGGTGGAGCTCTATCTACAAGATTCCATGCTCTGTTCTTGGCTTTTTACTCTGAGAAACGTCATCATTTCAAAGTCAGCTGAGACTCCCAGTGTGTTTGAAAATAGAAGGAAGAGTCTAGACATCACACCACTTAGATTTCTCGAAAGGATCTCAAAGAGTAAAAATGTCCCTAAACCACTAATAGCCTCCCCAGACTTGCCATCTTCCCCATTTTCCTTATTACAATAGTTATCGATCCCACTGCCCAAGCAGAAGCACTGAAAGTTGTTTAAGGATTTTTCTCTTCCCTTCTTTCCGCATCTGATCACCCAATAGCCACTTCTTTGCCAATTCTTTTTCTTAAATATATCCTGTACTTTTCTTGATTCGTTACATTATGGTTCTGATCTCTTGGAATGTTGTTTTTTCTAGATTTTTTTTTTCCTGGGACTTTCTAATGATCATCGTGCTCCTTGCAATTCTTAAAGGCCTATGGAATGAAGAGTACTGTTGTCAGACATTCTTAAGCATGGTATAAGATAAGTGTTTTGGTCTATAAATTCCTAGCCATACCTATATCTTTTTCTGCTACTCTCACATTTCATGTTGCAGCAATAATAAACTTTTCATCTACTTAAGCTAGACAAGTATGACATGTCCATGTCTTGGCACATGATATTCCCTCTGCCTAGGACAGCATCCTTCTTTATTTTCTTTGTTCATATTTATTTTTCAAGACCCCTTTCCACAGCTATCTCTTCTATGATGTCTTCCTAGACTTAATGGAAAGAACCTGAATTCCCTTTTTGCACTACCATTACACATCTGCCTATAATTCAGATGTGACCTCATTGCAATGAAATGACTAAATAAATGATTTCTCCTAGGTCTATGACATCCTTCAGGACAGGAACTATATAGAACCTGTGCCAGCAAGCTGTAAATGAGGAGGTGCTTGGTGAATGTTTGAAGAGTGGTAACTGAATGCCATATTGATCCTCCCATTAGTATTTATGCTGATAAAGCATGATAGCTGAACAGAATTCAGAAAACAAACCAAAAAAAAAAAAACACCCCAAAGAACAAGAAAACATAAAACATTGATACAAATTAACTGTTGTCAGCATGCAAATCCATGGCAACCAGAATATAGCATGCTTGTCTATAATAACAACTCCAAAACTAGATATAAAAGCAACAGTGAGCTTCCATTAGTCTCTCATCTTTTATAACCAAGTGTTTGGTATTAAATTACCTCTCCAGGGACAGATTTTTTTCTTTTACCATTAGTGATCATATATCTCTTCAGAAAATGATAGTCAAGAGGTGAATAACACCAAATCATATGTGTGTGCGTGCATATATAAAGATGTCATAAGAAAGCCCACTATTTTGTAGCATCAATAGACACTAATAAAATAACTTTTTTAAAAAATTACAATGGTAGTCAGAAATTTTATGCTTCACATTTTATAAAATCTTTTATATTACTAATTTCTGAGCTATCCTCCAAACAAGGGATTTTGTAATAATAAATATTTTAAAGCTTCAAATCAAACCAAGACTTTAAAATAGCTTTTTATTTTTCCTTGAAGGAAATATACAATCAATTTCCTTTATTTATCTGAGGCCTGGGCTGGGAATATGGCCTAGTGGTAGAGTGCTCTGAGGCCTATATTTAGCTTAGTCTGACTCCTAAGCATAATGCTTTTATTTTACAAACACAAGTCACACCATTTTGCATTTTTGTCGAATCATCTTTCTTGATAATGTTACCAATTAATGGGTCATAGTATTTGGAGAAAAGATTTCATCCTCCTCTGAGGGTGGGAAGGAAACAGAGAGGATGGTGGGAGAGGAAAAGGGAAGAGAAGACAACAGGAGAGATCCAGTAAGTCTCTAGCAGCTTTCACTTGCTCAGGTAAAGAGAGATAAATGAAAGGCTCCTCATTAAAGCTCAGTCAAGTTATTTCCCCTTGATCATAAAAAATTGAATGTTGTGATCACATATACCATTACTTACCTTCACTGGTTTATAATGACTTAAAAGGTTTAGAATACAAATCACTTGAAAGTACTGACATACACACTTTCCCCTGAACAAGCAGAGCTCTTTCTTGTCTTCTGAGTAAAATGCCTTTTCAGAAGAGATGAGGTCGTCTTTGCTCCTAATGAGTGGTCCTAGTCTCCTGAACAGGCAGGTTTCACAGGCTGAAACTGACCCAAACCCTCCAGATGCAACTTTTGTTAGCTAGCTTGTCTCTGTTCTCTTTGCCACGGTCTCCAGTTTCCCTTTGGGGATCTGTGTGATTCTGTGGAAGCTGACCACCTTTCTTCCCATGGAAGTAGAATAGATGACTTAGGCCAAGCCAATCATCATAGCCCATCCTCTTGATTACATTGCCAGACTCAAGACAGGTGTATAAACTGAACAGAGGAAATACATGGCTTAAGAGGCTGTGAGCAGCCATCTTGGGGCCAGGAATGGAATCCAATCAAGATAAAGCTCGCATCAACGGATGGGGGAAAAAACACCCCAAAATACAAAACAACCCAAGGTCTCTTGGGTGTCCTTGAAACATTGGATCATTCCTCATCTAAAATATGCCTGTGTCTGGATTTTTCAGTTATACTTACTGGTCACTTTTTTGTTATTATTTACTTTTGTTTTTTTTAGTCATTGGGCTTAAACTCAGGGCCTAGGCACTGTCTCTGAGCTGTTTTTTGCTCAATTCTAGTGCTCTACCACTTGGAGCCACAGCTCTACTTCTTGGTTTTTTTGTTTGTTTGTTTGTTTTTGCCAGTCCTGGGGCTTGAACACTGTGTCTGGCTTCTTTTTTTTTGCTCAAGGCTAGCACTCTGCCAACTTGAGCCACAGTGCTGAGGAATCGAACCTAGGGCTTCATGTATACTAGGTCCACTTCTTGTTTGGAGGTGGTTAATTGGAGATCTGAGTCTCACTCATGGACTTTTCTGGCTTTGAACACCATCTTCAATTTTCATCCTCCTGAGTAGCTAGGATTACAGGCGTGAGCCACTAGTGCCTGTCTTTCTTATTATTTACTTTTAATGTGCATTATTATTAAATTATTTCCTTCTCCTAGAGCAATTGCACTAGCAGAAGGAACCATTAGGGTGATTGCTGTCATAATTGATGATGATGAGAATTCTTTTTGACAAGATCGTAGAACAAGCAACAGGAAGATTTGAAGTTGTCTTAACAACAATAACAAAACATTATAGAAAACATTATAGGAAAAGGGAATATCTTCAGAAGTTGGTTTAGGGATTTTAGTCTGGGATTCTTCCAATAATCCCTCTTGACATAGACTGTTAAATCCTTCTTGTCATTAAAATTCTGACTATTTTAACTTGCTTCAGATTTATTCCTTATCTATGCTATGTGAAGGAAGTGGATGTATAAAAAATTCACTAACTAAAGAAATAGCCTAATATGAGAAGTTTATTTGAAGTAGGATAAGTCTTTCATGTTTAGGAGTCAAGGAAGAGCATAACATCTATTTCTAGCTCAGAAATATTCCTTGAGTTCTTAATTTGTGTCAGAAACCTTCTAGATCTTATGGGTTCAACAGAGGTAGGTGAGACATAGTCCCTACCCACAGGAAGTTGATTGGCCAGAGGATTTAGATAAGGGCTTCAACTGGATTAGTAAAAGAAGATAATATTCACTGCCATTACGATTGAGGAAATCAAATATCATAATAAAAGCATAATGTGGTACAAGGTTTGTATGAAGGAAGAAGAGCACGTAATTGGGTGGGAATGGAAAGCCACAAAGGTTTCACAGTGCTGTTGGCATTTGAGCTGAAGAGTACCTGCCTGAGAAATCCCTGCTCCATATTTTGCTTGTTCTCAGAGTGCCATCTTGTTCTTAGCAGCTACTCACAATTAGCATATTTATATATTTATTTGCATGTTTCTTTGTTTAGCTATATACCCTATTAGGTTATAAATTCCATGAATTGTACCCTATGGTGTATTCTTCTTTGTATTTCCAGTACAGAGCTCATTGTCTAGTATGTGGCAGATAGTCAATAAGTCTGTTGAGTGAACAAATGATGGGCCAGATGAGGAGTGAGACTTTGATAGGAAGGTACTTAATTTTTCTCTCACATCAAAGCTGAGCTGGAAAGGCTGCTCAGTTCCATTAAGCCTGACAGGGCCCTTTCAATTTTCTTACTTTATTTGATTTTATTGTAGTACTAGGGATCCAACCCAAAGCCTTCTGCATACTAGGCTGAGCTCCATCCCAGCTCAGGGCTTTTCTTATTTTGATTGAAGAGGAAAAGAGAAAGTCACGGTCTTCATCTGAAAGCTACACACAGGAGGTCACACACATACTTTTCCTCTTACCTGGGCCAAAACTCAGTTTTCAGCCCACTACTAGCGTGGGTCTGTCTGCAGTTTTATTATCTGTGGGCTTACGCCACCATTCTGTGCCTGTGGAGGAAGGGAGGCTGTCATTAGGGGATGAGTGTAGTTTCTGCCACATTGTATACTCCCCTTCTCAGAACAAGCGATTTAATGGCTGATTTGCTCCTCTTAGAGACAATTTTGAATTTGTAAATACTGTTGGTGATAAAACCACCATCATGAAACATGAAACTGCCAAAAACTGTGAGCACTGTGGCCCAAAGTGATAGGGTATTCGCCTTGAGTGAAAAAAGTTCAGCAACAGTGTCCCAGGCCCTGAGTTGAAGCCTCATGATTGATGAAAGTAAATAAATAAAATAAAATGTCTGAGCTGATACAAATGACTCAATTCTGGCTACTCAGGAGGCTGAGATCTGAGGATCACAGTTTGAAGCCAACCAGGGCAGGAAAGTCAGTGGTAGAACACTAGCCTCGAGCAAAAAAATTTAAAAAGCTTAGGGACAGGTTCAAACTTAGGGACTGAGTTCAAACTTCTAAATCAGCATAATAAACAAAGAGCAAACAAATAAAATGTTTAGCCAACCATCAGTGGCTCACACTTATAATACTAGTTACTAAGGAGTATGAGATCTGAGAGTTGTAGTTAGAAGCCAGCATTGCCAGATAAATCCACAAAATTCTAGCAAAAGCTAGTCTATAGGTGTTACTCAAGTGGTAGAGCACCAGTCCTGAGGGACAAAGTTAAGCAAGAGTGTAAGGGCTTGAGTTCAAGTTCGAGTACCAGCATCAAAATAGTAAGATAAAATATCTGAGCTGTAAGCCTACCTCAAGCAGAAGAAAGTCTTCTTAGCAAGCTCAAAGCCCCGAGTTCATGTCCCATAATATCACATACAATCTAAAAAGATCAATTTTTATGTCCCTCAGAGGACATTTTTTGAATCTTTGATATCAACATTGCTATTATTAGTATTAATATTTTATATTATCAGCACGTTTATTACTTATGTTATTTCCTCCTTAATTTCCCTTTAAAAGAAAAGGACAACCCATTCCAGCTTGATTTATAAAAGAATCAGCATTTGAGAAACCTCTACTTGAGGCCTAGGGTGTTTCCACCCCCAGCAGGTCCTATACTGTGAGTGGCTTTCATCCTAGGTAGAGACAGGGAGAGACTTATTAGAGATGGAAGAATGGACTAACACTTTCTATCTTATAGCTGATTGCTTACTCACCATACCTGATCACAGATTGAGGCATTTCTGCTGTCCTGAGCAGCTCTTAATTTTAGTTCATTTTCATGTACCTATTTATTTGATAGCTCATTAATTGCCTGGGAGCAGAGAAAATGTTTCCTTAAAGAAGGTTAAACAAAGAGTTTATTGACATAAGTGAATTGGTTGAAGAAAACATTATTAAGTAAAAGGCACTTATTTAAACACCAAATTAATCATTTAAAGGCAAATTAAAGGTCCTATTGACTCCTCAGTAAATAGTTAAGCAGTAATGAGATTCCCATTTTAGATTACAAGCATACTTTCAGGAGCTGGCTGCTAGCTTGAGCTGAGCCTTGGTTTTCTGAGTTTATTCAGGGACTATAATCCCAATAGTGTTTTTAAGTTTCCGTGTCTTAACATTGAAAACATCTCATCCATAATGGGGTGCCATTTTATACTGTATGGTCAAAGAAATATTGAGAGCTTTTCTACCATCTCAGCAGGAATGAAGATCTGTGAAGAGGTCACCTTGAGGTAGGCATGGATCTGCTGTTCACGACGGTGTCAGGGACTGAGAACTCTTGTCACTGCTTGTTGATCTGGCTGGGTTAACAGGCACCACATTCACCGACTGTACTCACCTCTTTATAACTCCTCTTTTTATTTTTGTTTTGATTCTCAAATAATGTGTTATTAAAAAACTTTATATTGTTATTATAAACACGATGTACAGAGGGGTTATAGTTACATAAATCAGGTAAAGAGTACATTTTTTTTGGACCCCTTCCTTTGCTCTCTCCTTACAACCCCTGTCTTAAGCTTCACAGACTGTAAAGAAAGGTTACCATGATTTTTGTTGGGCTGCAGGTAGTAGTGGTGTCAGTAGAGTGGCTTGGTATTTTCGCTTTGCATTTTCCCTTCCCACGTGGAGGGTGACCAAGACGCCTACCCACCTGCAGTCACACAGCTGATCCACATAGTGGTGTCTGTGATGCCCAGTACACTGCTCGACTGCTGGGCTCAAATTAGGGGACTCCCTGCACCATGACTCAGGAGTGTTGACAGACACCATAGATTTACTCTCCCAGCAATTCCCTCGAGAAACCCGTGCTGATGTCAGTGATTTCCTTGCCTATATATAGAGCTATAGTTTCGTTGGGAGCCGGATAGGAGTCAAACACACATTTAAGGTTAATTAATAGAATTGGATCATAGCCCGCTCCTGCTGAATGAATGGCAAGTTCTCCTCCTGATAAGGGGCTGAGCTAACCCCACTCAGACCCTGCACAGACATCACATACATATATACACAGGTATGTGTATGCATATATATGCGCACACATATACAGATGTGTGTAGGTACGTGTGTATAATATATATAAGTTCTCATCTGATTTCCTAACACCTTAAATCAGTTGTTCTTGACGTCATACTTGATTTTATTGGTTTTATCAATGGATCGTGCACATTGTAGCTCATCTCCTATGACTTTTGAGGGCCTACCTGTAGACAGTTTAGCTCTAAGATAACGGGAAATTTCATCCAAGATGCTAAACTTCAATGTACCCTCACATGCTAAGTGAAATTATAAAATCCTCCCAATCACATTACCTCTTTCTTTTCCTCAATAGAGATAAGAGAATGTGCTTATGAGAAACTATATACCAGGAAAGATATATCTCTATGATTTGCGTGGGCAATTTAATTGAAGGTTCTTCAGGTTATGGCCAACCCATTATTTTAAGGATAAGATGCATGAAAGGAAAATTTGGTCCTAAGCCATAGTGACACACTCCTCATTACTGGGAGACAGAAAAAGACTAAAATAGAATATTTTAAAATTATTTCATTTCCATCTTACTCTCCTTCCCTCACCCCTCTTCCCCTGTTAGACATTTAGAATGAAAAAGAAAGGCACTTTGTGTTTAAGGTTAATCAAGTTTCAGTACAATTTTTTTTTTTTACAAACTAGAATCAGACTAATCTTTTTTTCCCTCTAATGTGTGGCTGTTGAAATCCTCAGCTGTGATAAATTAAGCTACTTATTAATCTAATTATCGTACATTCATCCTAGAAACTTTCATGTGACTTGAAAAGGCTATTCAACCTTTTCCCTCCCCTCCTAGAAAGGGCTCAACCTTGCACCAATTAAGATCATTCTGAAGTAAGGCTTAAAAAAAAAAAAGCTTTCTCTAATCACCCAATGGAACATGGACCAATGGAAACCAAACTCAGAGCTCTGGGAAAAAGTTCAGCATTTCCTTTCTGTCTGCCAACTTTTATGGTTTCATTGCATTCGGGAGGAAGACTTCATTTTCCTATTTAGAAGTTCTTTCTCTGACCTTCAAATAAAGTCCATGTAATTACTGAGCAAATAAAGTTGCAGCATGTGTTTTAAAAATCAATTGCCATTCTGGGTCTATAGAAAAGTAACAATGCACAGATTTGCTGGAAAATGCCCAGTGCCAACCATATGAACTAAACCCTGTACTGTATCTGTACAATGAAGTCGTTTTGACCCCTAAAGCACATATTTACTATGCAGATTTTAAAAGGGGGGTTCTTTTATGACTTATCTATTGATATTAAAATGTCCCCATCCTAATATAGGTTCAATTTAGGATTAAAAATATGTTGCAGATGTATCATATCTTAAGCATCCATTCATTGCCAAATGCCTTACGTCTTTGCTCATAAATGATGGCATGAGCGGAGCTATTTTACATTCAAATTAAACTAGCTATTAATTTGAATGCAAAGCAGCTCAATGTACAGGATGCAATTTCAATGACACATTTACCCCCAGAAAGCAGGCAAGCCTCAAAGAGTCAACACAGCTCAGTCTAGGCAGTTTTGTCCCCTTACTCTGGGTGCCTGGCAAACTTGCACACTATGAGAGTTTTTGAAGTGAAGATTAAAAAGAGTAGAATTATCAAGTATAATTACATTTTATTGAAACTCTAGAAATCAGAAAAAAAATATTCAGCAGGAAACTTTTAGTGAGACATGATGTGTTGTCATTATCATTAAAAGATAAAAGTTCCATACTGTTTTTATCTGTTTATTTGGAAGAGATCCAGCCTTTACAGTTATGTAGGAAACAAAAAAAAAAAAGAAAAAGAAAAAAACCAGGAATGCAGGAGTAATTATTAAAACTGTGTGATTTGTTATCTCAGCTACTGTCTTTCCAAATGGTAATGCGATATCAGCAACTGCAGCCGGTCGCTGATTTAGTCTATTAGTAAACAAGTGCTTTGGAGACCTGTGTGAGGCACTTTAAGCTCGCTACTCCCCGAAGTGCTGTCAGGCTTAACTACTAATCCATGGTATTTCAGAGCACTGGAAATTCATCTTTATAAAACCTGAACAAAAAAGGGAAAAAAGCCTGGAGGGCATGAGCTCCCTCTGGTGAGACAAATGACATGTTCATTTATTAATGAAACAATAACCCTGGAAAGAGGATCAAAGCACATTCCATCCTCACTTTACAATCCTCAATTTTCTCAGGCCAAACCATTTAATTGAGCCATGACAATGGAATACTTAATTGTTGTCTTAAAAGTTTGGGAGAAGCGACTTGCTCAGCATCGATGTGTATTTCAGGATTATTATCCAAATATAATGTAGCTAGATAGAAGCTGGTGGAATTTGATTCACCCTGGTTGAGGGGGAGGGAGAGCTTTAGCTGGCAGAGAAGGTGTTCTTTAGCATTTTTGCAATGCCCATAACAAGTACCTTTTGTCTGAGCCTTGCCTGTGCTAGGCCACTGCCAATACAGACCAATGAAGTAACTGGCCTTTATTGAGTTTCATTTTGTGTGTGTGCGCTAGGTAGTGGGGCTGGAACTCAAGGCTTGGGTATTTATGGGTCCTTGGCTTCTTCACTCAAGATTGACACCTCCACTTCTGGCTTTTTTGGTGATCGATTGGGGATAAGAGTCTCAAGAACTTTCATGATCCTCAGATCTCAACCTCTTAAGTAGCTGGGATTAGAGTTGTGAGCCACCAGGGCCAGGTTCTTTTTGACATGTGTCTTGCAGCTGGGTGGTAGATGAGGAACAGGGAGGAGCCAGGCCTGGGACCTGGAAGGTCAAGGGCAGCATGGAGTTTGTTGTAAGTCTTAACAGTTTCATAGTGGAAATGCTAGAGTCACCTGCCATTCCTGTAGATTAGTTATCAAACCTGTGTAAGAGTAATCATCCCACTCCAAACACATACACACTTAAGACAATTTAACATCAACAACAAAAAAAGAAAAATAAATAAGAAGGAGGGTATTGGTGGCCCACACTTGCAATCCAAACTACCCAGGAGACTTCGATATGAGGATTGCAGTTTGAAGCCAGCCTAGGCAGAAAAGTCTGTGAGGTTCCTGTCTACAATTAACCAGCAAAAAGCCAGAAGTGGAGGTGTTACCTTTGAGCAGAGAAAGCTAAGGGACAATACCATAAATTCAACACCCAGTATTGGCACAAAAAAGAGAGAGAGAAAATAAAAGCAAAAGAAAACGTGCCTACTTTCCATATATTAACCCTGGACTTTACTACAGCATTCTAGTTTGATCTTTGTACTTGTGCAATACCTTTCTTTGGCTTTATGTGGCCACGCTATTTTCCAAATGAAGTCAGACTTTCAGGAGAGCCTTAAGACACAGAAGTGGGGGGTTTAGAAAATGCTTGTTGATTTATTGGGCAAAGAAGGCTATGAAAATTTTATATGTAATCTTCAGGCTTCACCTGTGTTACACTCAAACATTCTAGACCGGCTTGACTCTAGGCCCAATTTTCTCTCCATGGCATCACTGGGAGTTTATAAATGGACTTCCTTTTGCTTTGCACCTGCTCATATTTATTCCTTAGGAGATCCATTAAGCCAATGAAAACCAATAGGCAGAAATGAAGGCTGAAAAGAAAAAAAAAAAACCACTCATGTTTCTAAGTTCTTGAATATCATCTGTCATATGACTAGGAGATGGAAAGTTTATTTTGAGGCAATTTTCATTATCTATACCTAGGATCTTTCTCTTTGATCTGCTTTTGAATGCCAGCCTTCTAAGTATCTTTCTTTCTGCCCTTGGTTATTAGATTTATGAATATTTCTTATATTAAATTTCAGTGACATACCCAGGAAAGGGTGAAGAAAGTCTTTATAAAGAAATTTTTATAATAAAGGCCATCATGTTGAAAAATGTTCACTTAGGCAAGCATGGGGGAAGGAGGAGGCAGTGTGCTTGTAGTCCCAGCACTTGGGAGGCTAGAAAGTAAGATCATTTGAGCCCATGCGTTTTAAGACCAGCCAGGGCAGCATAGTGAGACTTTGTTTGGAAAAATATCCACTTTGGCTTCTTCTTGGTGTGGTTTTCTGCAATCTAATTCTTTGGGCTACACACAAGGAGGTCTGGTGATTTGATGTGTACAAGGCTGTTCTACAGGAAACCTTCAAGAGAACATGAAACTAAAGCAACCAACAGAGGAGGAATTGGTCTAATAGCCAAAGGGAGTTTGAAATAGAAGGTCTCAGCCCAAAGCCCAGACAATTATTTTTTTGATTCCCAAATACAGAACATTTATTTTCAAAAACGTATAGGTGAAGTGTTCATGTACTTGACATTCAAATGTTCAAACTGCCATGACATTCATGGTCACACCACAAGTTTCATGCAAGTCAGAGCTGAGACGGAACAAAGACATTAAAATCTGCTGAAAAGATCTAGTGCCACATTTTCATGGACACATTCAGCCAATATTTATGTCATTCATTCATTCAATCAATCAGCCCTTCATTCGTTGATTTAAAGAAAATGTTTATTTAGCCTATCAATGAATTATTCAGTGATACCCATGGGGTATATACTGAATATATGTAATAAACACAACAATATAGCTGGGTTTGTGTGAATTTTTGTGAGATAGAAGGGTACTGAAAATATAGGTGGGAGAGGGAAATAAGCAGGTAGCTGATGAAAAATATGAATAGACACAAACAGATTTCTTTTTAACACTACCCTGTAAAGGGACAAATGCCCTTTCGGATGTGTGACTGTTGAGCCTATGGTGACAGTATTAATTCAACAGCATCCACCCAGCAACTTCTCATATCCTGTGTGAAATACTTACATAAAAGTATATTTTAAAAAACCTGTCCATTCAATAATCTGGCTGGGTCATGTAATACATACAGCTAAAACACTTAATTGGAAGTAGATGACTGGGCTCCAAATTGAAGAGTATCGCTAACAATCTCCAGATGATCTGTAGATTTTGAATAATTGTGGCTTTTATGCTATGGTCATGGAAGATTGCAGGTAGGGCTTGATCTTCCCATCTCCCCTTCTCCTGAAAAATGTAGACTCTAGGAAGCATGACCAGAGGCACACACAGAGTGTGTGTGTTCCCCTTTAGTGCTTATTTCCCATATTTATAAAGTCTGCTCTTTGAAGAGAGAAGCAAGCTTCTTAAGTTAGTGGAGGGCTGAAGGTATAGCTCAGTGGCAGAGCATTTGCCTAGCATATGTGAAACCTTGGGTTTGATCCTCAGTAAAACACACACACACACACATACACACACACACACACTTTGATCATTTTTATTATTTGTCATATCAGGTACACAGTGGATATGCCTGCTATGATGGTGAATATTAGTCTCTAAACTTGCAAGGTAGGAGAGTGCCAATATACTCAAGAGGACAAGTTAGATAAATATATATGCACATATGATTACATGAAGACCTTTAATAAGCACAAAGGATGGAAATATTCCCCATCTCCTCTTTCCTCCCTCTTTCTCCACCCCTTCCCATTTGCCCAAGTGGTTAAAAATAAAAACAACACAAAAATCACAAATAAATATACAATGGAGCAAAGATAGGATTAAAAAAAATGATGACTGCTTAAGATAGTTTTAGGATTATAGGATTCCCTAAAATACAATTATAAAACCTAAAAATAGTTTTCCTTGCTTTTATTGGTGTCTCTGGTATGAGACCAGTGAGAAATCCTTCACAAGTTTTCATCAATGTTGAAGATGTTACTGTGGTTCTCTTTTTTCTTTTAATGAACTAGCTATCCAAATGCCCTGCTATGAATTCAAATTCTGTTTTCCTAAACTTTGATGATAGCATCCAGGATTCTAATAACACTTAACTGGTTTCACCTCGAGGCAATGCTTTATGTAACATAGGGTAAGGAATATGTGTTGTTTTTTTTCCTAGACTCTCCTTGGATCTTGTTCATTTTGTCACAGGCTAAAAGAAGCTTATAGTGTTGAATATTTTGAAAATGCTTAAATAGTTCCTGGTCAACTATGACCATTTCAAAATAAAGCCATGCTCTTTAAACTATATAAAATAGACAGTGTACATATTATCTACTATTTGTTGCTTCACGTCATACAGATGAATCATAGCTTAGTAATTGTGGAAATAATTAGTTGCTGAATGAAATCCAATGATAAAGCTCCCAGCAAGACAACGTATTTTTTTTAATTCTCTGAGGTTTTAATAGTGAAACAATATATTCTTTAATGTCAAATGCAACTTAAATAATGAGGAATATTTTAATTAGGAATTTGATACCTTTTTCTATGTAAGATTTATCCTGTAATATTCAAAGTATTATGGTTACTAAATGTTTTTCATGGGTAGTAAATAGAATGTTTAATAAGTTTAAGGGTGACTATTATACTTTCCCCCCCCCAGTTCTGGGACTTGAACTCATGGCCTGAGCACTGTCCCTGGCTTCTTTTTGCTCAAGGCTAGCACTCTACCACTGAGCCACAGCACCACTTCTGGCTTTTTCTATGTATGTGGTGCTAAGAAATTGAACCCAGGGCCTCATGTATTTGAGGCAGGCACTCTACCACGAGACCATATTCCCAGCCTATGGCTATTATACTTTTAAAGGAACCAATAACAGATAATGAACAATTACTATTCTCCTTAATTGCTCAAGCACTGTCTACTTACACAGGACATGGTTGTTTTATATGAAGTAAGTTAATTTTGTTAACTATGTATACGACAACATAATAGTAAGCAGGGAGAACTTGTGGGTGTGGCCCTATAGATGTCTTCAGCTTTAAGGAAACAAAATGGTTCCCAGCTTTATTTGTGGGGGATACAGAAGATGGTCTCAGTCACTTTAATTAACTTAAATGCAAGACTGTCTTCACTCTTTTGAAAGGTGTTGCTGTGCTTTTAAAATGCAAGTGTGTCCCTGACATGGTTGATGCTGGAGGCTATTCTTTTACTTGTTTATATGCCCATTTAAGCCTTAGTAATAAAAGAATGAAAGTCCTAACATATCTTCCCCCCCAAAAAAATACAACCCAGCAGAGAAGCAGATAGAATATTTACCACCAGATATATACCCAGGTATGCAGGCCTTGAAGTTATTTCCCAAAGCTCTCTGGAGCCTGGACCAGCCTGGAGCAGGAACCGTCTTAAGGATGGCTCCATTCAACAGCAAGGGAAAAACGAGAGCTTACAAGCAAAACAAAATAACTTTGCCAGACCAGAGAGAAAACACTTGGCATTCCCGAGGGACAGCTGCTTGCTGGTAAAAGTTTATGATAATAAACTGAACTGGGTGAACATACCCCTAAGAAGAAATATTTAATTATCTTACTCACCATTATGAGGAACTTCTGCCACTCTTCAGGTTATTATACAGTAAATAACCATTTTTCTAAAGGACAGAGCTGTTTTAATTATATGACAATGAATACATAATTATTATGTTTGTTAGGAATGAATCACCAGACAACAGACTTGATATTGCTGCTCTGGTTAGTGCATCTTAATTACTTTTTCATTTATTTTGCATATAAAAGCTATTTGCTAATTGTCTTTGCTGTAAATATGCAAAATATAATTAGTCATTCATAATTCTTTATGTGTTATCTAACTGTACATTTGTTTCTGAGGAACATATATTAAAGTGTGAATTTTTAATGGACTTCTTGTGTGTGAATTCTTTTTTTTAAAAAAACAAACTTTTAAGTAAATGTAAGTCACAGTTCTAACCTCATTCTTGGGAAAACTTTATTTTATTATTTGGTTTTACTTTTTAATTATTATTTTAAAGCAGGTATATGAAGGAGTTTCAATTCAACATGTCAGTTAGTGAGAACAATGCATCTTGATCAATGTCACCCCTTACATTATTCTCTCCCAACCCCACCCATCCCTATAATTTTCCTAGTTTCATTTTCACTTACATACATTGAATATTAGGACTGCATTCTCCCACCCTTCTTCTCTTCATTCGTCTGCCCTCTCCCTTCCCCTTGACCTCACCTTGGGGAAACTTTCACTGTGTAAAAAGCGAAGGCTAGAAAAAAAAATGGAGGTTGGGAATAAATGTCAGACTCAGTAGAATTTTTTGAATCTTTTACATGCAGACACTGGTGAGGACCGGAAGTGTTTACTGTTAAGCCTTTGAGATCATTTTTTAATCACCCGAGCTAGTCAGCTAAATCTTCAGGCATTACCAATTTCAACTTACAATTTTGTACGTTTGTGTGGATACTTATCAGAAGAGGAAGGAAATCAATGGTTGCATGTGCTCCACTACGAATTTTTAAGGGCTCCCAGTGAATTGCTTCTATCTGTTTAAAAATATCAGGCAAACACTCTTGAAACGTAAGACTTGAACTCTGAGTGCCACATGAAATCTGAAGCTTGTTTGCTTTTAATGGTTCTTCAGTGCCTCCAAGGAGGGCATGGTGTGGTGAAGCCATCATGGGGCTCCTTGCAGACATGCGCATGTCACAAGCGATCCACACTCACCAGCTTTCAGGTCTCAGGCACAGTTTTCTTTTCATGAGTTGGAAACAGAACCTGGACTAGTTGTTGCCATGACTGTCACCTCCATATCAACTAGCATTGTTGGGGACCTCCTTGTGTGCTCAGATTCATTACAGTGACTGACTGATGAAATGGACCACATGTTTTTCCAAATCGTGTAGATACCATCAGGAGCATCCAACCATGATTAAAATTTTTCTTTTCACTTGTCTCCAGAAAATCCTGCCAGTCCACCCTGCTGCTGTGTGTCTCATTCCACTTTCCTCACCTCAAACATTTGATTTACTAACCGGTTGTACTATTAATCCCATGTCATGACACTTCTATTCACTTCTGCTTCTCAACTGAAAGCAGCTTCCTATGAAGATAAAGCTAGGTAAAATCTATTGTCAGGAGGAGAATAACTTGAATACAGCTATCATATCAAAATGAAAACACACTTGTGCTCTCTTCACCCACTAGACATCCTGAATACTTTTCTTAATGATGAAGTCTAATAGGCTAGCTCGTGGGAAAACAACAGATGATCTTTTTCTTCTTCTTCAGGAGTAATCCTACTCTGTAATTCTCTAATTGTTCTAATTTATGTTAAACAAATCTTTTCACATAAAACACATATAAAGACAGAGTGATGCAGGGTACAAATTAGGAGGGAACTAATAAACATAATTTAGAAAATTGTGATGTGAATCTATCTACTCCTATTTATCACAAAAAATAATTCAAAGCAGTTTAAAGAAAGCCTTTAAAGCTAACACTGGCAAGATATGACTATTACGTAGTTTTCTTTGTTTTTAGGGTGATATTCTCCTTTTGGTATCTTCAGTTTTTTTCTTTTGACATCAGAATAGACACACACATACACACACACATACTCACAAGTCTCTCAATGTGCTTTGCATATTTCAAATAGTTTTGTACCTAGGTATGAAAGGTTGAACATTCACTCTACCAAAATCCATATTTAAAATGTGGTATTCTGTAGTGAAATGATTTTGTTAGATGAGGATGTAAAGTGGAAAATATTGTGTAAAAAGACGACCATTGCATTCTACAATGTAAAGTAGTGAAATACACTGATGAATCCCTATAAAGAGAATATTTCTTACCTCCTCTGCATGTGTTGATAGCATTAAGGAGTTTGGGAAATTAAAATTTTTTAAATCTCAACCATATTTCCACTTTCATTATCACAAGCAACACAAGGATGATTTTGTTCATAATTTTTGTACATGGATGGCATTCTGAAATGATTCAGATATATAAGTATAGCCAGAACATTTCCTGAGTTAAAAAAAATCTCAATAAATTTCAAAAGAGGCATGTTTGAAGAAAAAAGACCCTACTTTTTTTTTACATTTAAAAAATTAATTAGACTATATTGTGTGGCATGTAAAGCATTTTAAAACATTGGGAAATTTTAGATTTGCCTTCAGTGTTGACAAGGATCACTAGCTATCCTTCTTTACAAGAAGTTTGAGAGGATAATTACTCGAGGGGTTTTTGGTCTTTTAAAAATCCTTATGAAGCACCTATTCCATACACAATCATGTCAGCATAATAAACCATCTTCCCAGTAGCATTCTGCCGGATCAAATGCTGTAAATGTGAGTGACTGACATTGAGCCCATGTTGGAAAGTACAAGTGATAAAAGCTTCCAGCCTATGTGTTGACCAGAAAAATAAAATCCAGTCTTTCATAGTTTTCAAGATCCCAGATACTTTTATCCAGAATTTTCCAAAGCCACTTTAATTAAAAGCCCTTTTCTCAAGATCTAAGAAAAGAAACATGCCTGTTTTGTGGGCTCTGAATTGGATAAGGAACCATCCTATTGGTCTTAGTCAATTAACTATAGGACCTCCATGCTCATTCCTAATACTAAAATACTCAAGGGAAGGGATGGGAAATGGTCCATGGAAATGTTTTAATCATATTTATAAACCAGGGGAAATAGTAAGTAAAAATTCTAATGAAGAAAACCATTAAAACAATGCCGGAGAAAGTAACTCTTGTCTAATGCC